>NC_053433.1:37739329-37789040 GCF_007990345.1 Gossypium hirsutum
AGTTATCTCTCGGATATCAATTCAGCTAACTTATTAAGAGATATTTGTACTTACTGGAATAAAATGAGCCAATTTAGTCAGTCTGTCAACTATTGCCAGATGGCATTTTTCTTCCCTAGAGTTAACGGCAACCCTGATATAAAATCCATAGTAATCCGATCCCATTTCCATTCAGGAACCATAATAGGCTGGAGTAATCCCGAAGGTATTGGTGTTCAGCTTTCACTTGTTGACAACTAAGACTTTGATACAAACTCAGAAATATCTCTTTTCATTCCACTCACCAGTACATTTTCTTCAAGTCATTATTACATCTTCGTACTGCCCGGATGAACCGCTAAACAACTATTATGTGCTTCATGCAAAATCTTTTGAATCAACTCATCATTTTTTCAGTACACAAATCCGATTTTTAAACATCAACAACCATCAGAACGATTCTGAAATTTGATCCCGTATCAGCTTCAACTGTTTTCTTTTGGCTAGCAAATCTTGATCATTTTTTGAGCTTCAGAAATCTCTTGTAAAACATCGTTTGCTCTTAACTCCGCTAGAATCGAACCCTCATCTGAATTTCAACTGAGTGTTCATAACTCTCAAAGCAACAACAACTTTCTGCTTAAAGATCGGCAACCACATTCGCTTTTCCCGGATGATAATCGATAACAAGCTCGTATCTTTCAATAACTCTACCATCTTCGCTGTCTCAAATTCAAGTCTTTTTGTGACATCAAGTATTTAAGACTTTTGTGATCGGTATATACTCGGCACTTTCACCATACAAATAATGTCGCCAATCTTTCAAAGCAAACACCACTGCAGCCAATTCCAATCGTGAGTAGGATAATTCTTCTCATGAGGTTTTAACTGCCTCGAAGCATAAGCCACCGCTTTTCCTTCTTGCATGAGGACACAACCCAAACCATTTAGGGAAGCATCACTATACACCACAAATTCTTTTACCTGATTCGGGTTGTATCAAACTGGTGGCTTCAATTAATAACTTTTTAATTTTCGAACTCTGTTGACATTCTTCCGTCCATTAAATTTAACATCCTTTCGGAGTAGTCTAGTCATAGGAGCAGCATTATAGAAAATCCATTTACGAACGTCGAAATACTGTGACATCCCAAATTGACCCTAGTCGGGAAGTGGTTTCGGGACCACAAAACCGAGTCATACTATAATTAGCCATATATTTGATGCTTATTATATGTATATATGCATGTGTGAAAATTTCATGTTTGAATTTTGTTAATTGTAAGTGAATTTTATTAAATAGGACTTATGTGAGAAAATTTAGAAATGTGCTAGGCAATGTGAAGTGGCCTATTAATGCATGTTATGAAAATATGGGTTTGCATGTCAAATTACCCAAATTTGAGCTAGTAGCCGGCCATGCTATGGGTGGAAACATGTTGGGAAATGTTGGCTTAGTGTGTTATGTTAGAAAGAATAAATAAAGGGTTAGTAATTAAGTAATGAAAAGAGAGGGGTGATGAAAACAAAGTTGTCTCATCCATCCCCCCCATTTTGCCGTAACTAGACAAAGAAAAGAAAAAAAAAAAAGAAAGGGTGTTCATCCTTTAACACCTTGGCCGAAAATTTGAAGAAGGAAGGAAGAAGAAAGGTTGAAGAGATTCGGCCATGCATGTAACTAGGCTAAGGTATGTTTGATGATGTTCCATGAGATGCATGCATGTTTTTAGTTGTTAGTTTGAGTTCTACCTAGCCCATGTCTAATCTTGCTATGTGATGGAGATGATATTCGGCCATGGGTGTTGTCTTTCTTGGTTGGTGTTTTGATGTTGTGGTGATGAGGCATGAAGATGATTGAGCTTGAGTGGTTTAATAAAACAAAAGGTTCTTGGATATTCGGCCTTGGTGTTTCTAATTGGAGGTATGTTGTTTTTATTTCTTGATAATTTATGTGAATTTGAGTTAATTGTTAAGCTCCTTCCATAGCCCATGAATTAATATTTGTTATTGGTTTGAAATGATGCATTCGGATATGGGTTGATTGGGTGTCTTTCAAAGTGTTAAATGTGTTGAAAATGGTTTGATAATGATGATAGTTATGAGGTATAATCGGTCATATAATTAGCTCAATTTGAAAATTTTGTTTGTTGTGTAAGTGCATGAGATACTTGGGTAAATGAACCGGCTTGAGTAATGCTTTAGTTGGGAATGTGTTTTTGCTAAAATGCAAAAATATATATATATTCGAGTGGGTACTAATTATTATGAAATGGATGCAATGACAATGTATGTGATTGTATCTTACATTGAATGATTAGTTTGTGCCTTAATTGTGGCTCGACAGAAAGTATATTAGGTCATTATGGGTTTATTTATATGATGATGCTATAATTGTAGTATTGAATAATTGTAGCCTAATAATGTGTTCGGTTGTGCATGAGTAGGGAATATATATATGGTGTTTAAATAACTAGTTATTAAGGTCATTTGTAGCTTAACTCTATGATATACATGTATTAATTAAATTGCTATTTGATAAGTGATTAAATAGTAAATGATATTGGTTAAGTAATTAAATAAATCTATTTGTTTTATATTAAGCTCAAGAGCAAAGAGGGTCGAAGTTGGATAGGGGAAAAGAGAAAGTAATTGAGTAGCCTTTCCGCAACCGTTCAAGTATATCCGAGGTAAGTTTTAAGTGTTTAAACGTTGAGTAAATCCAATTATAATAGGACATGATGAGTTGATTTAATAAGATATGATGTGGCCATGATATGTTCTAAGCTCAAATGGTAAGTTCTTATGTGTTTGAGCTTGGGAATTTAAGGGTAATTTGAAATAGTCTGCTTCAGACAGCAGCAGTAACGTGACTTTAGAAAATCACCATAAATTTATGGACTTGAATTAGAGGCTGAATGAGACATGAAATTAAAGCTTAATGAGTCTAGTTTCTTATAAAAGAAACCGTGTAAGCAAAGGAATTTCCGATAATGAGATATTTAAAGTTGTGTGAGACGGTGTCAGAATGACTCCGAAATCCCCTGTTCTGTTTTTAGAAAATCATTATAAATTGTACAAAAATGGTTATAAGATAAAATTTAAATGCTTACACTCCTTAATGAGTCTAGTTTCAAATGAAATCAAATAAAACACATTTTGAATTCTGTAAAATGAGAAATTTGATTCGTAGTGAAGAGTGGTCAGATTAGTCAAACAGTGAAACAGGGGAAACTCTAAGAAAAATCTGGTATTGATTGGCCAAACATAAAATTCTGGAAATTTTATGGATGGAATATATACGAGTCTATATTCAGGAAAAATTAACAGAAAGTGATTTGGAGTTTTGTAGCTCCAGTTATAATAATTTAGTGACTATTGCTCAGGAAAAACAGCTTGTGCTGAATTTGAGATTATGTTGTGAACCTTGATAAACTTGTTTTAGTTGCTCATAAGCTATTGATTAAACCCATACTTGAATTCTAAATCGTGATATTGTAAGTTTATGAGTATTCGAATATGAAATGATAGTAAGGCCTAATGGCCGATGTGATGAATGTGAAAGTGTATATATATGTGATAAGGCCTAATGGCCGATGTGATGAATGTGAAAGTGTATATATGTGATAAGGCCTAATGGCCGATGTGATGAATGTGAAAGTGTATATATATGTGATAAGGCCTAATGGCCGATGTGATGAATGTGAAAGTGTATATATGTGATAGGGCCTAATGGCCGATGTGATGAATGTGAAAGTGTATATATGTGATAAGGCCTAATGGCCGATGTGATGAATGTGGAAGTGTATATATATGTGACAGGGCCGAGTGGCCAACGTGATGAATGTGAAAGTGTATATATGTGATAAGGCCTAAGGGCCGATGTGATCAATGTGGAAGTGTATATATATGTGACAGGGCCGAGTGGCCAACGTGATGGATGTGAAAGTGTATAAATGTGATAAGTCCAGAAGGGCATTTGTGTCAGTACTATATCCGGGTTAAAACCCCGCAGGCTTTATGCGAGAATATTATCACTGATTAATGTCCTTAAGCTTCGTGCTTGTACTATATCCGAGCTCTAAAGACCCGATAACTTCGTGTGGAGATTATGTCCGGGTAAGACTTCGTAATAAGAATTGCTTATAAATATATTCAATGAGAAAGGTTAACAGGTATGTACTCCAAGTTTATATGTGAGCTTGATTTGCACTAAATCATAAGGTAGTTATGTGATGCATACGAGAGCAATCTATGAGACTATTCCTATGATTATGTGACATCGGATCAGTGTGAGAGGTGATGTGAAATCATACGATATATCTATGTCACATGAGCTCACTTTTATGTGAAAGTTTATCTGCCTATTGTATATGATGAGATGTGCAGATTCGGTAAAGGGATGGTATGCCCGAAGGAAGAGTGAAATAAAAATACGAACAACTATGTTATAATTTGATTGTTATCTATTGACACTGCTTAAAACTTACTAAGCATTGTAATGCTTATTCCGTTACTCTATTTCCTCTGTTTATAGATCTCATTGCGAAGCTACAGGCTCGGGATCATCAGCAACTAGTCACACTATCACTACTGCTATGTTCGGATTGTCTTATGCATGTATAAATAGACTAGTGGCGGAAGAATATTTTGGTTAATGTATATAGCCATGCGAAAATGGCTTATATATGTTTGAGCATAATGTTATAATCATTTGGTATGGAATGGTTAATCGCTATCATGATTTGTGCTATTTATGCTAAAGGGCTAGTTGAATCATGGAACTAGGAAATAGGTAATGTCTACCTTAAAGGCATATGCTGGCAGCAGCAGTGATGTAGATTTGGAAAATCACTAAAAATAGTAGGATTGGAATTAAATAGTGAATAAATTATGTAAACGAACCTTGATGAATCTATTTTCATAGGAAAGTAACGAAATGATCATATGGACAGTATGTTAAGAGATATTCAGGTTCTCGTGAGACAGGGCCAGAACGGTTTCTGGATTCCTGTTCCGACTTTGGAAATTCATTATAATTTAACCAGAGATAATTAGGAGTCATGCCATATATGTATGGATTTATCTCTGAGTCTAGTTTCTATAGAAACAAACGGAATCAGTATTGAAGCCCTGTGCAGGGAGATATCCAAGTCGTAATGCGCAAAGGTCAGTGTAGTCGATCCTGTAACATGGGAGACTTTGACTAATAAACTGTACTAATTGGCCTGGCCAAAAATTCTAGAAAAAAATATGTAGATGGGAATATTAGTCTAGTTTTAGGGAAAAATTACGAAACTGATTTTCTAGTTGTGAAACTCAAGATATGATTTTTAAGGTGACAGTGTCGCAGTTAGCCAACTGCCTGAAAAATTTTAAAATGGACTGCGATAGTAAGCGAATTTAGTCTGTGAACCCCTCGTGTCTGACTCCGGCAACGGTCTCGGGTACGGGGTGTTACAATTTTATTGGTATCAGAGCTACGGTTTAGTCGATTCTAGGACTAACGTAGCACGCGTGAGTCTATTTATACATGCCATAAAGTGATAAAATGATAGTGTGATGATTTTTGGCTATTAAAAAGTGTTTGCCGTATTGTAATGAATCTTGATCCCGATCAATCTGTAGCAGCTTCTGACTATGAGAATTTGTGATATAACTTCACTTAGATATGCCTAAATTATTAAGTTGATCAGGTACGTATCATGTACTCGTATTTGAATTTCGATTTGGATTGAATTATAAGGGTATAAGTGATGCAATTTTGAAAGAGTGTTATGACTATAAATGTGATTTTTGTATGTGGCTATGGAACTGGAAGTTGAATGGTCGATAAGCATGTTGTGTTTGTATTCAAGTAATGTAAATGATATACTAATGTGTATTGCTATATGTGTATATGTTTGTAGAGACGAAATTGTCGAATGTAAAAAGGCAGTGAAGCGTATAGAGTGGTTGGTTTTCAGCACTAAGTGTGCGGGCAATAAGTGTTCACGGTTGTGAGATTGGCACTAAGTGTGCGGGCATAAGTGTTCACGGTTGTGAGATTGACACTAAGTGTGCGGGTAATAAGTGTTCACGGTTGTGAGATTGGCACTAAGTGTGCGGGCAATAAGTGTTCACGGTTGTGAGATTGGCACTAAGTGTGCGGGCTTGAAATGCATGGCACTAAGTGTGCGAGTTTAAAGTACATGGCACTAAGTGTGCGTGGTTGATTATTAAGCACTATGTGTGCAAACCCACTATATATATATATTTTCTATCAATTATTTATATTAAGGGTGCGACCTTACCAAGTCGATTTCGGACAGCGGAAAGGGGTAAGTTCTTGAGTAATAGAGCTTAAATTATGATTGATTAGATCATGCTTTAAGCAAATCAAAATCATGCTCTTTGTGTGTGGCTATTGAGCCGAAATTGCAAGAATGATAAGTGTCTTGTGTTTGAGTTTTGCTAATGAAAATGAAATACGAATGTGTCATGATTTATTGTTAAATGTGCATGGTTATTCGAATGATGTCCGGGCTAAGTCCCGAAGGCTTTGTGCTAAGTGACCATATCCGGACTAAGATCCGAAGGCATTGGTGCGAGTTACTAAATTCGGGCTAAGTCCCGAAGAGCATTCATGCTAGTGATATATCCGGGCTAAGTCCCGAGGAGCATTCGTGCTAGTGATGTATCCGGGCTAAGTTTCGAAGAGCATTCGTGCTAGTGATATATCCGTGCTAAACCCCAAAGAGCATTCGTGCTGGTGTTATATCCGGGCTAGGTCCCGAAGAGTAATCATGATGGTGACGTGTATTCGGGTCTTCGTGCCTAGTAGGCTCGTGCCGGTAATTTGAGCAAAGTTTAAGTGCTCATTACTATACGAATTCAAATTTAAATGAGATGATATGTTTAAAAGTGTACATACATGATGTTTATAGACTTGGTTAAGTCATATCAATGTGTATTAACAAATGAATAAGAGCACTATGTATGTGAATGATTAGAGGCACTGTGTGTGTGCGAATTCCTTTAACCGAGCACTATGAGTGCGAGATCGGTCAGTGGGCACTAAGTGTGTGAAGTGGAGTTCATGTAAGACCTCGTTTGGGACGAAGGCATTGATTTGAGATAGTGTGTAAGACCATGTCTGGGACATGGCATCGGCTCGATATGTGAGAATATGTAAGACCATATCTAGGATATGGCATTGTAAGAGCTATATGTGCTATTGCTGAATGGACACTATTTTGTTAATCTTGTTCAAGAAATTATTTTGATTAAGTTTCGACATTCGAAAGTTTGAAAGAATTTTTGATGAATGTTGATAATTTTGGATATACGAGTTATGCGCTAGAATAAATCTCATGCCAGTGTATTATATTAGGCTTTATGCCTATTCGACTGTATACGGGTAACGTTAACTATGATTGAATGTGCTAAATGAACTAAATGTTCAGGTACGTGGAAGTTGACTTTTCTTTTGGAAATGAGTTTAGTTGAATATTGAGATGTGATAAAGTTATAAAGGATATTTATTGGGATGTTTGAGTATATGTGTACTTTCGGTTAGGTTACAGCTTATTCATGAATGAAAATGTGGGTTACAAATATGTGGGTTGATTATGAGAATTATACATGTTAATATGTGCTCAATATGTGTTTGAAATGCATTTGTGAATTAAGTTAAGTGATTATTGCTTATGAAATCAAGAAAATGAGATATATGTGCATATTTGTAGAAATGTTTATGTATTTGTTTTAAGATAAGAAAATGATTTTATGGATCGATGCGAAATCAGTAATGAATTACAATTGCTATCGATGAGCTAATGTTTATATGGATATAATTCAATAAGAGGACGTTATCCTAAACTATGCATCGGTAGAAATTTTCGAGGACGAAAATCCCTAAAGGGGGGAAGAGTTGTGACATCCCAAAATTGACCCTAGTCGGGAAGTGGTTTCGGGACCACAAAATCGAGTCATACTAATAATTAGCCATCATATTTGATGCTTATTATATGTATATATGCATGTGTGAAAATTTCATGTTTGAATTTTGTTAATTGTAAGTGAATTTTATTAAATAGGACTTATGTGAGAAAATTTAGAAATGTGCTAGGCAAATGTGAAGTGGCCTATTAATGCATGTTATGAAAATGATGGGTTTGCATGTCAAATTACCCAAAATTTGAGCTAGTGGCCGGCCATGCTATGGGTGGAAACATGTTGGGAACATGTTGGCTTAGTGTGTTATGTTAGAAAGAATAAATAAAGGGTTAGTAATTAAGTCATGAAAAGGGAGGGATGATGAAAACAAAGTTGTCTCATCCATCCCCCCCCCCCATTTTGCCGTAACTAGACAAAGAAAAGAAAAAAAAAAGAAAGGGTGTGCATCCTTTAACACCTTGGCCGAAAATTTGAAGGAGGAAGGAAGAAGAAAGGTTGAAGAGATTCGGCCATGCATGTAACTAGGCTAAGGTATGTTTGATGATGTTCCATGAGATGCATGCATGTTTTAGTTGTTAGTTTGAGTTCTACCTAGCCCATGATCTAAATCTTGCTATGTGATGGAGATGATATTCGGCCATGGGTGTTGTCTTTCTTGGTTGGTGTTTTGATGTTGTGGTGATGAGGCATGAAGATGATTGAGCTTGAGTGTTTAATAAAACAAAAGGTTCTTGGATATTCGGCCTTGGTGTTTCTAATTGGAGGTATGTTGTTTTTATTTCTTGATAATTTATGTGAATTTGAGTTAATTGTTAAGCTCCTTTCATAGCCCATGAATTAATATTTGTTATTGGTTGGAAATGATGCATTCGGATATGGGTTGATTGGGTGTCTTTCAAAGTGTTAAATGTGTTGGAAATGGTTTGATAATGATGATAGTTATGAGGTATAATCGGTCATGTAATTAGCTCAATTTGAAAATTTTGTTTGTTGTGTAAGTGCATGAGATACTTGGGTAAATGAACCGGTTTGAGTAATGCTTTAGTTGGGAATGTGTTTTTGCTAAAATGCAAAAATATATATATATTCGAGTGGGTACTAATTATTATGAAATGGATGCAATGACAATGTATGTGATTGTATCTTACATTGAAATGATTAGTTTGTGCCTTAATTGTGGCTCGACAAGAAAGTATATTAGGTCATTATGGGTTTATTTATATGATGATGCTATAATTGTAGTATTGAATAATTGTAGCCTAATAATGTGTTCGGTTGTGCATGAGTAGGGAATATATATATGGTGTTTAAATAACTAGTTATTAAGGTCATTTGTAGCTTAACTATATGATATACATGTATTAAATTAAATTGCCTATTTGATAAGTGATTAAATAGTAAATGATATTGGTTAAGTAATTAAATAAATCTATTTGTTTTATATTAAGCTCAAGAGCAAAGAGGGTCGAAGTTGGATAGGGGAAAAGAGAAAGTAATTGAGTAGCCTTTCCGCAACTGTTCAAGTATATCCGAGGTAAGTTTTAAGTGTTTAAACGTTGAGTAAATCCAATTATAATAGGACATGATGAGTTGATTTAATAAGATATGATGTGGCCATGATATGTTCTAAGCTCAAATGGTAAGTTCTTATGTGTTTGAGCTTGGGAATTTAAGGGTAATTTGAAATAGTCTGCTTCGGACAGCAGCAGTAATGTGACTTTAGAAAATCACCATAAATTTATGGACTTGAATTAGAGGCTGAATGAGACATGAAATTAAAGCTTAATGAGTCTAGTTTCTTATAAAAGAAACCGTGTAAGCAAAGGAATTTCCGATAATGAGATATTTAAAGTTGTGTGAGACGGTGTCAGAATGACTCTGAAATCCCCTGTTCTGTTTTTAGAAAATCATTATAAATTGTACAAAAATGGTTATAAGATAAAATTTAGATGCTTACACTCCTTAATGAGTCTAGTTTCAAATGAAATCAAATACAACACATTTGAATTCTGTAAAATGAGAAATTTGATTCGTAGTGAAGAGTGGTCAGATTAGTCAAACAGTGAAACAGGGGAAACTTTAAGAAAAATCTGGTATTGATTGGCCAAACATAAAATTCTGGAAATTTTATGGATGGAAGATATACGAGTCTATATTCAGGAAAAATTAACGGAAAGTGATTTGGAGTTTTTTAGCTCCAGTTATAAATAATTTAGTGACTATTGCTCAGGAAAAACAGCTTGTGCTGAATTTGAGATTATGTTGTGAACCTTGATAAACTTGTTTTAGTTGCTCATAAGCTATTGATTAAACCCATACTTGAATTATAAATCGTGATATTGTAAGTTTATGAGTATTCGAATATGAAATGATAGTAAGGCCTAATGGCCGATGTGATGAATGTGAAAGTGTATATATATGTGATAAGGCCTAATGGCCGATGTGATGAATGTGAAAGTGTATATATGTGATAAGGCCTAATGGCCGATGTGATGAATGTGAAAGTGTATATATATGTGATAAGGCCTAATGGCCGATGTGATGAATGTGAAAGTGTATATATGTGATAGGGCCTAATGGCCGATGTGATGAATGTGAAAGTGTATATATGTGATAAGGCCTAATGGCCAATGTGATGAATGTGGAAGTGTATATATATGTGACAGGGCCGAGTGGCCAACGTGATGAATGTGAAAGTGTATATACGTGATAAGGCCTAATGGCCGATGTGATGAATGTGGAAGTGTATATATATGTGACAGGGCCGAGTGGCCAACGTGATGGATGTGAAAGTGTATAAATGTGATAAGTCCCGAAGGGCATTTGTGTCAGTACTATATCCGGGTTAAAACCCCGCAGGCTTTATGCGAGAATATTATCACTGATTAATGTCCTTAAGCTTCGTGCTTGTACTATATCCGAGCTCTAAAGACCCGATAACTTCGTGTGGAGATTATGTCCGGGTAAGACTTCGTAATAAGAATTGCTTATAAATATATTCAATGCGAAAGGTTAAACAGGTATGTACTCCAAGTTTATATGTGAGCTTGATTTGCACTAAATCATAAGGTAGTTATGTGATGCATACGAGAGTAATCTATGAGACTATTCCTATGATTATGTGACATCGGATCAGTGTGAGAGGTGATGTGAAATCATACGATATATCTATGTCACATGAGCTCACTTTTATGTGAAAGTTTATCTGCCTATTGTATATGATGAGATGTGCAGATTCGGTAAAGGGATGGTATGCCCGAAGGAAGAGTGAAATAAAAATACGAACAACTATGTTATAATTTGATTGTTATCTGTTGACACTGCTTAAAACTTACTAAGCATTGTAATGCTTACTCCGTTTACTCTGTTTTCTCTGTTTTATAGATCTCATTGCGAAGTTACAGGCTCGGGGATCGTCAGCAACTAGTCACACTATCACTATCCACTGTTTGGTACTGCTATGTTTCGGATTGTCTTATGGCATGTATAAAATAGACTAGTGGCGGAAGAATATTTTGGTTAATGTATATAGCCATGCGAAAATGGGTTATATATGTTTGATCATAATGTTATAATCATTTGGTATGGAATGGTTAATCGCTATCATGATTTGTGCTATTTATGCTAAAAGGGCTAGTTGAATCATGGAAACTATGAAATAGGTAATGTCTACCTTAAAGGCAGATGCTGGCAGCAGCAGTGATGTAGATTTGGAAAATCACTAAAAATAGTAGGATTGGAATTAAATAGTGAATAAATTATTTAAACGAACCTTGGATTGGAATTAAATAGTGAATAAATTATTTAAACGAACCTTGATGAATCTATTTTCATAGGAAAGTAACGAAATGATCATATGGACAGTATGTTAAGAGATATTCAGGTTCTCGTGAGACAGGGCCAGAATGGTTTCTGGATTCCCTGTTTCGACTTTGGAAATTCATTATAAATTAACCAGAGACAATTAGGAGTCATGCAATATATGTATGCATTCCTCTCTGAGTCTAGTTTCTATAGAAACAAACGGCATCAGTATTGAAGCCCTGTGCAGGGAGATATCCAAGTCGTAATGCGCAAAGGTCAGTGTAGTCGATCCCTGTAACATGGGAGAATTTGACTAATAAACTGTACTAATTGGCCTGACCAAAAATTCTAGAAAAAAATATGTAGATGGCCATATGAGTCTAGTTTCAGGGAAAAATTACGAAACTGATTTTTGAGTTGTGAAACTCAGGATATGATTTTTAAGGTGACAGTGTTGCAGTTAGCCAACTGCCTGGAAATTTTAAAATGGACTGCTATAGTAAGCGAATTTAGTCTGTGAACCCCTCGTGTCGGACTCCGGCAACGGTCTCGGGTACGGGGTGTTACAAATACCCAGCTAGCCCCAAGAAACTCCTAACTTCAGTTACTTTTTCAGTGGTTTCCAATCAACAATGGCTGAAATTTTACTAGGATCAACCCGTATACCATCACCTGAAACAATATGACCCAAAAATCCAACTTCCTGGAGCCAAAATTCACTTTTACTAAACTTAGCATACAGCTGCTTATCTCTCAAAGTTTGCAAAACTATCCTCAAATGCTCAGCATGCTCTGTCTCATCTTTTGAATAAATTAAAATATCATCTATAAACACCACAACAAATCTGTCCAGGTATGGCCGAAATATACGATTCATTAAGTCCATAAACACAGCAGGAGCATTTGTCAACCCGAATGGCATAACTAAAAATTCATAATGACCATACCTTGTTCTAAAAGCAGTTTTAGGCACATCTGACTCTTTTACTCGCAGCTGATAATACCTAGATCTCAAGTCAATCTTTGAAAACCATGTCGCTCCTTTTAGCTGATCAAACAAATCATCAATTCTCGGCAACGGATACTTGTTTTTGATTGTCACCTTGTTTAACTGCCGATAATCAACACATAATCTCATAGAAACATCCTTCTTTTTCACAAATAACACGGGAGCACCCCAAGGTGAAAAACTCGATCTCACAAAGCCTTTATCAGTCAACTCTTGCAACTGCGACTTTAATTCTTTCAACTCTGTTGGTGCCATTCTATATGGAGCAATCGAGATCGGAGCTGTTCCTGGTATTAAATCAATACCAAATTCTACTTCCCTGACTAGAGGCAAACCCGGTAATTCTTCTGGAAATACGTCCGCAAATTCACACACAACCGGCACTGATTCAACTTTCTTTTCAACTTCTTTTGTATTAATTACATACGCCAAATAAGCTTCATAACCCTTTCTCAAATATCTCTGAGCCGACATCGAAGAAATCATACTAGATAATGCCTCTGATTTGTCTGGCTCAACCCGCAGAATTTCACCACTTTCACACTTTAATTCTATAACCTTTTCTTTGCAATTTATTATAGCATCATGCAATGTCAACCAATCCATACCCAAAATAACATCAAATTCATCAAACGGCAACAACATCAAGTCGGCCGGAAAGTAATGACCCCGAATCATTAAAGGGC
Organism: Gossypium hirsutum; assembly: GCF_007990345.1. Classification (NCBI taxonomy): domain Eukaryota; kingdom Viridiplantae; phylum Streptophyta; class Magnoliopsida; order Malvales; family Malvaceae; genus Gossypium; species Gossypium hirsutum. The sequence continues at coordinate 37,752,743 of NC_053433.1, forward strand.
ATTTCTTACTTACTTTATCAACTATCATGCATTTGCCTAACGGGTTCGACACTCTAATCATAAATTCTGTGTTCTCAACAGATATATTCATACTAGACACCAGTTTCATGCATACATATGAATGAGTAGAACCGGGATCAATCAAAGCAATAACATTAGTATCATAAAGAGAAAATATACCGGTAATCACATCGGGTGAGGAAGCATCTTCACGCGCTTTAATAGCGTAAGTTCTAGCCGAAGCTCTTCCCTCAGATCTAACTGCTGCATCTCTGGCTACATTCCTACTACTTGTTTCACTTCCAGCTTTTCTCGGATACCTTCCCCTCGAGTTTGCACCACTAGCTTTTACACTCTGAAATTTTTCTTTCTCAGCTCTCTCTGGGCAGTCTCTAATAAAATGATCCGGAAAACCACATCGAAAACATTCATTTGCTCTGCACGGACCAAAATGATTTCTACCACACTGCTGGCACTCGGGTTTAACAAATCTCGTATTTCCCACACTAGCCGCAGAAGTATTTTGAGATTTAGGACCCACATTCTACTTCTTAAAATTTCCATATGATTGCCCAGCTGAAACTTGGGAACGAGGATTCATATTTCTTGACTTTCTGGTTTGCTGTGAGGGTGCATTACTCATTGGTCTTTTCTTCCAATTTCGTGTTTCAGATTCTACCTTTTTCTTTTCCTTCAGTAATTCTTCAGCCATGCAAGCTCGATCGACAAGTACCACCATTTCTTTTAGTTCAAGGATCCCAACAAATACCTTAATGTCTTCGTTGAGCCCGTCTTCAAATCGTCGGCACATCTTGGCTTTTGTAGGAACATATTCCCTGGCATACTTACTCAATCGAACAAACTCTCTTTCATATTCTGAGACTGTCATATTACCTTGCTTCAGCTCAAGAAACTCTTTGCATTTCTGACCAATAAATCTTTCACTAATATATTTCTTCCGAAACTCTTCTTGAAAGAATTCCCAGGTTACCCTCTTTTTCGGTACCACCGAAATCAAAGTCTTCCACCAATTATAGGCTGAATCTCTCAACAAAGATGTAGCACATTTCAAACCCGGACAGAATTTTCAAGCCAGAACTCTGCTTTCTCTGCATCATCATCAATATTTGCTCTAAATTCTTCAGCCCCTTGTTTACGAATTCTGTCAACGGGGGTTCTGTGAAATTTTATCATATCCACTTCTTGAGGCATCGGAGGCATAGGTTAAGGAATTGAGGGAGGTGGGGGAGGTCGTACATTTGGGTTCGTACGAACGAACTCAGTGTACCATGCACTCATCATTTGGAGAAAGGCTTCCCGATCCCTTTCTCCTCCTCTCTGACCAACAGTAGGAGGTGGGTTTTCAGTCGGCGTTGCCCCTTCAGCCGGAGCTGGGGCATTACTCTCTACTTCATCTGCCACAGCTGGATCGGGATCCATTTACTATATAAAAATTCATTTAAAAAGGTCAGAAGTCGTCACACTATCACAATTCATACATATGGCATGTATAGCAAAAATCCGTACATACAACACGTAGTCCGAGAACTGACTAAACCTGCTCTGATACCACTAAATGTAATGCCCCCACGCCCGAGACCATCGCCGGAGTCGAGCTTGAGGGGTTGTCAAACAATATTTATCAAATTAAGAACTTCAAATCATTTGTTTCTACATTCACAGCTTTCTAACTACCCGCGTCACAGTTACAAGAAAAATCATATCTCGAGTTACGAAACTCAAAATCTAGATCCGTAAATTTTCCCTAAATCTAGACTCATATATATATTTACTAATTGTTTTCTAGAATTTTTGGTTGGGCCAATTAGTACAATTTATTAGTTAAAGTCTCCCCTATTTCAGGGTTAGACTGCTATGACCTCTGTGTATTACGAATCAGATATCTCTCTATACAGAATTTCAATGAGTACGAGGTTTGTTTTTCATAAAACGAGAATCGATAAGGAATCTGTAAATATAAAGAACAAATTCTAATTATTTTTTTAAAATTTATTATGAATTTTTAAAGTCAGAACAGGGGATCCAGAAATCACTCTGGCCCTGTTTCACAAAAGTTTAAATATCTCATAAAATATAATTTATTTGCCCGTTTTGTTCAATCCACATGAAAATAGACTCATTAAGATTCAATTTCATAACTTACTCATCATTTATTTCCATTTATACTATTTTTAGTGATTTTTCAAATTCATGTCATTGCTACAGCAATATTCTGTTTTAAGGCAAGTATCATCTTTCCATGAATTTTTATGAACTAGATAACCTATTAAACTTCCATAATATCAAACATGATCTAAATTAGCCATCACCATGACTTATCAATATCAAACATTTTCTCAACCAAACATGGCCATATCATAAAATTATTTACACAAAATAAGTATATTGCTATACATGCCATACTTAAGTTTTACAAGCCATTTACCGAGATGAAAGTCCTTTGGATAGTGTGATCGAACCTTCGACCCGTCCCGATTCTCGAGCTGGCTTGTTCAAAACTACAGTAAATAAAGAGGAGGGAGTAATCATAAATGCTTAGTAAGTTCATATGTAAATAACAAGTAACATAACAATACAAATATACCAAACAACTTTAGCATGGTATCACCAAAACATATATCACATTTCTAAACATCATTCATCATCTTACCACCTTATCGTTGTTGTATCTATTTTCAACCCGAGGGTTAAGAACATACCTGTCCAAAGTGTCCATTTCACAACACTTACCAAAACGTCACTTGCATCTTAAGTGTTCTTCCATTTCACTAGAAATTTTACCCGTTGAACACATCAGAATACAACTCGGATACACGGATAATTTGCACATAAGTGCCTCATATGTAATCAAGAAATCATGTAACCCGCCCCTAATTGAACTCGGACTCAACTCAACGAGCTCGGGCGTTTGCATCCATAAGTGAACTCGGACTCAACCCAACGAGTTCGGATGCCTAGTTACATTTCACGAACTCGGACTCAACTCAACGAGTTTGGACATTTGCATCCATAAGTGAACTCGGACTCAACTCAACGAGTTCGGATGCTCAACCATCCTAGTGACATGTCACTTGTATCCTAATCTATTCCTAAGGTTCAAACGGGCTTTTTCCTCGAACACTTATCCTTGCCGTCTTTCGTAGAATGCTGAAATCAATACTCGGTAACAATTATATTTAACAAGTAGTTCACATAATTTACATATTATTTGAAATTAACCACAAAGCATACATTTCATAATAAAATTCAGCATAACATATAATTAACATCAATAACTTAAAAATAACCATTATGCTACATTATTTACACATGAACTTACCTTGGTACCAAAATATAAAGATTTTGCAATTTAGTCCACAATCTTTTCTTTTCCTCGATCGCGACTTGAATCTCGTTTTTCTTGATCTATAATACCAAATTAATCTTATTTAATACATACATTCATCAAAACAGCATTTAATACGAACTTTGGAAAAATTACACTTTTGCCCCTAAACTTTTGCATAATTACACTTTTTCCCCTAGGCTCGGGAATTAAACTTTATTCCTTATTCTTATGTTTTATAACATCCTGATCATTTTTCCCTTCTATGGCAACATCAAATTCTCTCTCTAGCATATACTTGTGACTATTAGGTATTTTTGTCGATTAAGCCCTTTTACTCGTTTTCACTCAAAACCGAGTAGCACAAGTTGTCTAACATAATTTAAAACCACATATTCTATCATAAAACATCAAAATACACAAATTTCACCTATGGGTATTTTTCCAAATATAAACCCTAGGTTGAATTATTGCTAACATAAGCTTAATCGAGCTACCAGGATTCCAAAAACGTAAAGAACATTAAAAACGGGGCTTGGAATCACTTACTATGGAGCTTGGAAGCTTGAAACAAACCTTAGCTATGGAGAACCCTTGAAATTTCGGCCTAATGAAGAAGATGGACAAAAATTGGCTTTTAATTTTGTTTTTAATTCATTTTAATAACTAAATGACCAAAATACCCTTACTACTAAACTTTCCAAAAATTCCTTCCATGTCCTAATTTTTTTCATGAACTTAAAATTGGTCAAATTTCTATTTAAGACCTCCTCATTAATATTCCAAAACAATTTCATACTAAAAACTTCTAGAATGCAAGTTTTGCAACTTATTCAATTTAGTCCCTACTTTCAAGTTAAGCACTTTAGGCATAGAATTTCATCACGAAATTTTCACACAATCATGCAATCATATCATAATCATCAAAATAATTATAAAATTATTATTTCTATCTCGAATTTGTGGTCACAAAACCACTATTTCGATTAAGCCCTAATTCAGGATATTACAATATTTTCAAGATAAATCAACAAGAACATTATCTGAGTTCTGTAATGTGAGATAATTAATTTTTAGTGAAGAGAGGTCAGGACTGTTAGAATGCAAAACAGGAGAAATTTTAATGAATAAACAGTACTAATTGGCTAAACCAAAAATTATGAAAATTTTATAGTGGAAAGATATGTGAGTCCAGTTTCAGGGGAAATTTACAGATCTTAATTTGGAGCTCTTTAGCTTGAATTATAAATAAGTAAGTGACTATAACTCGTGTTGACAGTTTGATGTGAGCATTTATTAGTAAATTGTGAAATCGTACTTACAAGAATGCTATATACATTAAGGATGTGGAATGGAGAGGAGGAGGAGGAAAATAAATATATGTGGAATACATGGAAACTATGGTATATGAAATATTGATATAATGAAATAAATGATATGTGTTTATAAGAAAACAGAAAGAGAATGATATGTATCATGACATGTATATATATATGACTAGTCTCAATGTAATGCTTGTTGGGTATGGAGTTGAATTGAAATGTTTCAGGCAAACATGTTATTTTGCGCATCTGAATTGTGGTATTTTATAAAGATATGATCTAGTTTTAAATATGAATGCTTGATGATTAAGCTGAAGATATTTGGTAAAATGATAATCTTGGTATAAATGTATAAGTGGTACTATAATAAACAAGGTAAAATGAGTATGAGATACACATGTATGATGACATAAAAATGCTATGTTTGTGGTCTAATTGAGAATATTTAATCATAAATGAATACCATGTTATATGCTTTTGATTTTGTATAAGTGTGTAAGAGATTAAGGTTGACCAAAGCTTGAAAAATAACCTAGGTATATTCCACACAGGCAGAGACACGACCATGTGTCTCAGCCGTGTATGGAACACGACTTTGGGACAACGACATGTGGAGCCTTAAAGCATGAAATTTCCAAGATTTTTGTAAGTTCTTGGTTTAGTCCTGAACCCTTTCTAAAGTATGTTTTGGGTTTCGTAGACTCAAATAAGGGACTATGTGTAAGTGATTGAACATTTTGAAATATGAATGAAATTTTATGGCCTGTATTTTAGTTTAATGTTTGTATATTTGTCCGGAACGCCTCGTACCTTATCTCGGCCTCGGGTACGGGTAAGGGGTGTTACATTTAGTGGTATCAGAGCAAGTTTAGTCGATTCTCGGACTAACATAGCAAGTGTGAGAGTTTAGTTAGACATGCTACAATTATGTGATAGTGTGATGGCTCCAGACACTAATGAGGGCTATTTTGTTTAAAATGAAGTATTCTCCAACCGAGCTACATCTGACCATTTAATAGTAATATTGAAGTATTTGAATAAAGTGTAGCTATGATGTGTTAAACTCGGGAAGGTATGAATAAGGATTCGTGATATATGTATATGTGATAATATGTGAGATGAAAGTTTATATAGTGATATATTTATTTATATTTGTTTGGCCTACATATGTTGTTGCATGCTTGACTAAATTAATTAGTAAATGTGATGACTAAAGTTATTCAAAATTCATAGAATGTATGAGTGAGTGCACTTGTTTAAAATGAGATAATTGGAAATTTTATGTAAGACAGATATGAATAATAAATTGTTTGAAGTGGATAGTATGATTGTAATGACATATTTGGATAATGAAAAAAAATGTGTCATATAGATATATGTCAGAATCGAGTTAGAGACTGTATGACCTCACCCCCTTACCGATGAGGTGTATATAACGGAAATTCATGAGAATCATGTTGACTAAGTTCCTAAGTGCGGAATCAAAGAGTTCAGTGATAAAAAAATTATAGATATGACCAGAGACTGAGAATGGTTGACAAGTGAAGGACCGAGTTAGAGAAATATCAGAGTTGACTGAGTTATCTTGGAATTCAAATTGATGACAGAGTGTTTCTGAAAGTATCGTCTTGAAAAAAATTAGTTAGTAATGCTGGAAATTATGAGAAAGATACTAAACTTCACTCCGGTAAGATTTTCAAGGACGAAAATCTCTAAAGGGGGGAGAGTTGTAATAGCCCAAAATTGGGTCTAGTTGGAACAGAGGTTTCGGGACCACAAAATCCGAGAGAGAAATAATTATTTTATGATTATTTTGAGATCTATGATATGATTGCATGATTGTGTGAAAATTTCGTGAAGAAATTTTATGCATAAAGTGCTTAATTTGAAGTTAGGGACTAAATTGAATAAGTTGCAAAACTTGCATTCTAGAAGTTTCTAGTATGAAATTGCTTTGAAATATTAATTAGGAGGCCTTAAATAGAAATTTGACCAATTTCTAAGTGATGGACAAAAATTGGACATGGATGGAATTTTTGAAAGTTTAGTAAGGAAGGGCATTTTGGCCATTTGGTAATTAAAAGAAATAAAAAGGGAAAGTAAAGCCAAAATTGACTCATCTTTTTCATGGAGGCCGAAATTAGCACGGGGGAAGCCATGGCTAGGGTTTTCAAGCTTTCCAAGCTCAATAGTAATCCGTTCTAACCCCGTTTTTCAAGTTCTTTACGTTTTTGGAATCCCGGTAATTTGATTAAGCTTATTCTAGCAATAATTTAAGCTAGGGTTCATATTTGGAAAAATACCCATAGGTGAAATGAGTTTATTTTGCTGTTTTATGATAGAATATGAGGTTTTAAATTATGTTAGACAACTTGTGCTACTCGGTTTTGAGTGAAAACGAGTAAAAGGGCTTAATTGGTAAAAATACCTAATAGTCATAAGTATATGTTAGAGTGAGAATTTGATGTTGCCATATGAGGGAAAAGTGATCAGCATGTCATAAATCATAAGAATAAGGGATGAAGTTTAAATCCCGAGCCTAGGGGCAAAAGTGTAAATATGCAAAAGTTTAGGGGCAAAATTGTAATTTTTCAAAAGTTTGAGTTAAGGACTGTTTTGAATATTACATTAATTAAATAAGTAAAATATGATGTTTTAGATCCTGAAAAATGAGATTTGAACCTAGAATGAGAGAAAAATCGAAAGTTGGGAAAGTTGGTAAAATTGCCGTTTTAGTATCGAGGTAAGTTCATATTTATAATAAGCATTAATTTATGCATGTTTCAATGTAAAATTGATATATTTATTATAATTTCCGAGGCGTTGAGAGTATGTAAGTTGGTATGATAATAATACAACAATAATGCTGTAATTTATATTTGAAAGTTAAATTTAGTGAATTAATTGAATTATGTTAAATTAAATGATTATGGTGCCAAGTTTATGAATTGATTTAAAAATATGCCTATGGTACCTGAAGTGCATTGAATTATCATACATAAATGTGATTTCTATGATTATGGATATTATGGGAAATTGTAAGTTCATATGATTTTTAATGAGGCAATGTGTAATTTAATGTTATTGCCTTGATATTAAATGAGATGTAAGTTTATATGTAAGTAATACATCAATATTACTTGTATTATGATATTTTATAATAATATTGGAAATATGTTTGTGGATAATTACTTGATTGGCGAAATTGTTGGAAAAGAGAGAGAAATCCCGGTTGAACCTTCGGAAAGATTGGATGATACAGATAGTATGTAGCTAGGTCACATGTATGGTGCTGAGTGCACATTATGTGTACAAGAGAGCTACAAGACATTATGATGTAGCTAGGTCGCATGGGTGATACTATGTGTACACCATGTAGACAAGAGAGCTACGGGATATATGTAGCTAGGTCGCATGCGTGGTTCCAGGTGAAGGACACCATGTAGACAAGAGAGCTACGAGATAAATTGGCTAGGTCACATGGGTGGTACTGAGTGTTCACCATGTGTATAAGAGAGCCGAACTATATGATGGGTGGAGCTATGTGCTAAAACCACGAAGTATCGAGGATTGATCCGAAGTGTTCAATGGGAGACTCTCTATGTATTGCTTTGTGAGTTTTGTGATGAATAAGTGTAGGAACTTGGTTATGTGAATGATGTGTTCATTAAGTGACCAGGATGTGGTAAGGTTATAAACAAGTAAGTTATACATGAGGATGATTTTATGGTGACCTTGTGATCAGGGGCCTATACTTGTGATGTATGAAACGTGGTGAAAATGATTTGTGATATGTATGTTAAAATGAGGTTAATACAAAGAAAGTGTGAAAGAGTGAATTAGCAATAAAACTGTTTTGGACAGTAGCAGTGACGTGATTTTGAAAAATCACCAAAAATAGTAGAAATTGAATCAGAGACTGAATGAGATATAAAATTAAATCTTAATGAGTCTATTTTCGTATAAAAGAAATAGAGAAAGAAAAAGAGTTCTATATTTTGAGATATTTATGTTTTTGTGAGACTAGTTCAGAATGATTACGTGATCCCCTATTCTGACTTTGGAAAATCTCAAAAATTTGGATAAAAATAATTAAAGGCTTAAGCTTATATTTTTAAAATCCCTAATGAGTCTATTTTCAAGATAAATCAACAAGAACATTATCTGAGTTCTGTACTGTGAGATAATTAATTTTTAGTGGAGAGAGGTCAGAACTGTCAGAATGGGTAATTGGAGAAATTTTAATGAATAAAGAGTACTAATTTGCTAAACCAAAAATTATGAAAATTTTATGATGGAAAGATATGTGAGTCTAGTTTCAGGGGAAATTTACGGATTTTAATTTGGAGCTCTGTAGCTCGAATTATAAATAAGTAAGTGACTATGACTCGTGTGGATAGTTTGATGTGAGCATTTATTAATAAATTGTGAAATCGTACTTACAAGAATGCTATATACATTAAGGATATGGAATGGAGAGGAGGAGGAGGAAAATAAATATATGTGTAATACATGGAAACTATGGTATATGAAATATTGATATAATGAAATAAATGATATGTGTTTATAAGAAAACAGAAAGAGAATGATATGTATTATGACATGTATATATATATGACTAGTATCAATGTAATGCTTGTTGGGTATGGAGTTGAATTGAAATGTTTCAGACAAACATGTTATTTTGCGCATCTGAATTGTGGTATTTTATAAAGATATGATCTAGTTTTAAATATGAATGCTTGATGATTAAGCTGAAGATATTTGGTAAGATGATAATCTTGGTATAAATGTATAAGTGGTACTATAATAAACAAGGTAAAATGAGTATGAGATACACATGTATGATGACATAAAAATGCTATGTTTGTGGTCTAATTGAGAATATTTAATCATAAATGAATACCATGTTATATGCTTTTGATTTTGTATAAGTGTGTAAGAGATTAAGGTTGACCAAAGCTTGGAAAATAGCCTAGGTATATTCCACACAGGCAGAGACACGACCATGTGTCTCAGCCGTGTATGGAACACGACTTTGGGACACGGGCGCGTGGAGCCTTAAAGCATGAAATTTTCAAGATTTTTGTAAGTTCTCGGTTTAGTCCTGAACCATTTCTAAAGTATGTTTTGGGCTTCGTAGACTCAAATAAGGGACTATGTGTAAGTGAATGAACGTTTTGAAATATGAATGAAATTTTATGGCCTGTATTTTAGTTTAATGTTTGTATATTTGTCCGATAATGCCTCGTACCTTATCCCGGCCTCGGGTATGGGTAAAGGGTGTTACAAGTTTTGTAAAGTGATTTTTGATAAAAATTGTATTTAAGGACTTATTTGTAAAAATGATAAAAAGTTGATGGTAAATTTGTGAAATGGTGTTTTTTATGGATTGATTTAGGTCTCTAGAGAACTAAACTAGCATGAAAAAAGGATTAAAATTTTTAAATTTCAATTTACGAGCTTAAGGACTAAAATGTGAAAAGTTAAAATGTTTGGGGCAAAATAATAATTTTGAAAAAATAATGAAATATGGACTGAATTGAATAATAGAAGTATTAAATGGACTAAATTTGTCTATTTAGATCAAGATAGACCACATACGGATTTAGATTGAGAAAATGCTAAAGGCTCAGATTATTCGATCTCGCTACTACCCCTTAATCGTCGAGGTAAGTTCGTATGTACAAATTACTATGTTTATTTTATTTAATTGTATGTTATTATGTATTTACAATGTTAATAGTCAATGTATATCCAAGGAAATTCCATGATGGTTGTCGAGTCCCGATTGAACCTTAGGAATTCGTAGGATACAAATGACATGTAATTAGGGATTTCATGTTTCAGGTGCTGGTCTTGAATGTCCTATGGATGGCTAAGGTCCTACATTTGTTATGGATACTCCAAAGCTCGTGTGACCAGCATCGTGTAGCTTACATTTTGACCCACAACTTGTATGACCAGGCCCATTTCACAGCTTGTGTGAGCAACGATATAAAGGAAAGGTTACAATTATATGTATAAGCACACTTTGTGTAAGCTTTCCCGAGTATCTGATGATATTCTAGATGGTTTAACAGGGAATGAAAAGGATTGAAAAGGTAAGTTTTCATATGATAATATGCATAGGTTCATGGAAAGGTTGAATGATTCAAATGATATATGTTCACATGGAAATGAATCATCATATGTTTAATTCAAGTGAATTATGTTTGAATGCACTAACTTGTGTATTGGATAATGGTGCTTAGGCTTGTGCCAAGCTTATGGTTGGAATACATTATGCTTATACTTAATGTTATTAAAATGAAATGGCAAGTTACGTTTCATGTTCTACGAACTTAGTAAGCATTATGTGCTTACTTAGTTTTCTTTCCTATGTTTTATAGATTATCGGAAGCTTGATTAGTTCGGAAGCTCGTCAAAGATCTATCATACTATGCAGCTTAAATTTGGTAGTATTTGATGTTATGGCCAAGGTTACAATGGCATGTATAGGTGGAATTGTATTGGTGTATAGTTGAATATTAGTTGATGATTATGGCATGTATAAGTTGTTTGGTTTCGGTATCTTTTGGCGCTTGCCAAATTTTGTCATTTTGGGTAATTATGATGCATGAATGGCATGGCTCAATTGGTATGTTTATGATGAAGCATTAATGGTTATATTTGTGGCATAATTTGTTAGAAAGTTGAATTATTTTTTATGATGGAAATTTGAAAAAATATGCATGTGTAAGTAAGCATTGATGTTTGCTTGTGAGGTGCCTTGAAATGGCATATTGGTTGATTGATTTAAGGCTAGTAAATTGGTCATAAGATGTATGTTCTAGTATGGTTTTGATGATTAGGTGCACAAGAGGCCTATAGGTGTATGCATGTTATGGTGTTGTAAATGGCTTGATTTTTTGCAATTTTATGTCCACACAGCCTGAGACACGGACATGTGACTTAGCCGTGTGTGACACACGGCCTGGCAACAGGGTCGTGTGTCCCCTGTAGGTTTTATTGCATAGAAGTCAAGCAGTTACACGGCCTAGCACATAGACAACACATGGGCATATGGGGGCTATTTTGAGAGTTACATGACCTAGCACATGGGTGTGTGACACTACTGTGTGACCCTACTCAGTGAGTTACACCGGTGAGGACATTGGCTGGGACACAGTGATGTGTCTCTAATTTGATTGTTACATGCCCTGGCCACAGGGCCGTGTGACCACTGCGATCAATATTTTCTAACTTTTTCTTAAACTTTCCAAATGTTTCCAATTTAGTCCTGAATTGTTTCTAATGTATTTTAGGGCCTCGAGGGCTCAATTTAGGGACGATATGTATTTGGATAATTCTTATATTATATGTTTATGTTCATGTATGAGATGTATGCTTAAATGTTCCTTTTGTTTGGTAATGCTCCGTAACCCTAATCTAACGATGGATACGGGTTAGGGACGTTACAAAAAGGGAATTGAGTTTAAAGGTTTTGATTAGAATGAATGGTGATCACTTTTGCAAGCCATGAGAAGGAAGGAATAAGGAAGAGTTTCTCTAAGTCCGCCTCTAAGGATGGTTGTGATAGAAAATTTTGAGGACGAAAATTTTTTTAGGGTGGGAGAGTTGCCACACCCGCCTTCCTTCAAACCCAAAAATTTTGAACAATTAGGGGTTAAATTGAAAGAGACCGTAAGTTGGAGGTCTCCACTAAAATTTTGAGAAATCTAAAGGCTGGTTTGAACATAGTTGAGCTCCAAATCTGGTTCAGGTAGTTTAGAACCAGTGGGCCTTAGTGAGGGACAAAATGATTGTCAATGGATGGTTTCTGTAAGATTGAAGACCGTGCTTGAGGGCCATGAAATAGATAAGAAGTGAATTCTCAGATGGATTTCTCTCAATTTTGTTCCATTCTCTCATCTTCTTCATTTTCATTGGTTGACCTGAAGAAGAGGTATCTATGGAAGCTCTGCATGGGCTGGTGATCACAAGGTTTGTGTTGGATATGTAGAGAATCCAGTAAGCTGGTAAGATTCTAAGTCCTTCAGAGTATGTAAGATTTAAAAAATAAAGTTAAGGGTTTTTAGAACCATTTTAAGGGTTTTACGTGTTTCTGAAAAATTGTGTTTCAAGCTGGACATACTGAGTCTAATTCCTTATTTTGGTCGCCATGGTTAGCTACTAGGAGAAGGAAAACTTTGGCATCTAGAAAAGCTAAGTTGATAAGGCGAAAAGGCATCAGATGAGTGTTTACTTACCATATCTGGAATGTTGAATGGATATCATGACTCTGTGTTAAGTTCTAGGATGATGAATGATTTCTGCTAATTGTGTATGCTATGCATAGATAGGATTGTATTGTAACACCCTAAACCCGACCCCTCTGCTGGATCCGAGTATGGATGTCATAATAAACTAGGTTAACTTATCCTAAATTCTATGAACTATTATAAAGTAGATTATATTGAAACAATAATACTTCTTATAGCAAAAGCCTCAAGAGCTTGGTCTCACAATGTTTCTATCCCTATACATGCTATTTGTTTATATAATAACTCTTAAAAATTTTCTAAGGCTAAATATCCCAGAAATCCAAATCCAGGGATGATTTCTGGTTCCATTGGTATTGTTCTTGAGGCGAAGCCTCCAATGGTACCCCATTCTTATATGCATTACTCAAATTGTGTATGATCTGAAACTTATCACTATTTTGGCTTGGTCCCTTTCGAAGTCCTCGATCATCATCGCAAGTCCTGTTAACATTGAAAAAACTCCCATAAGCTTAAATAAACTTAGTGAGTTCCTTCACTGTACAATAATTAAAACCCATCACATGAGGGTGACAAATGTAAAATATACTAAACATAAATTTACTCTCTGCTCACTCAAGGTGAGTGTTCTTTATTAGGGTGGTGGACTGCACCTATTACTCCAAGCTACTCGGCTTATTATAAGACCTTTCTTTAGTTGAACTCTATTCTTGATAGTGATCCAGACACCTCACCATATTAGCAAGCCCTATCATTACTTCTCGTCTTTCCTTCCTTTCATTCATCCCACATACGAGGTGTTTGAAGATTTCTATGGTAACTTTCCTGGTTCCCCACCCAAGGATCTTTAGGTCATACATTCCTTGGTGAATTTTCGTGGTTGGACTAATCATTGGTGGACTCCCTCTTCACATACACTAGTCTCGAAGGACTCATTAACGTTTCTGTATTATTCTGACCTTCAGCAGGCCTCACCATTTTGGCCAATCCATTCTCGTTCCACCATATTGTTCATAGTGGTGGATTAATTTCAGCAACCCACCCATAACCTAGACCATTCCTGGGGACTCACCCATCCCATCAATAACGGTCATTTTGACTCGCAAAGCAATAGGTTATTTTCCATGCGACTAAACAAGACTGCCATCTTACTTGTTCATTTTCTCCATATGGAACTATCTATGTGGTGGTTTACCTGTAATAGACTTTCCTCAAAGAGGAATAGTCTTGACATTCATTTTGTCTCATGGACAAAATGCTTATTCTGGGAGTGGAATCCCCATCTCTCTCATGAGGTTTTCTCTTGTGTACAACTTCATTGAGCACTTCTTGGTGGCTTTTGATTACGGATCCTTTCTTATGATCCTTGGAGGCTTCTCATCCACACTACCCACGTACAGGTCATTCACATGTCCATGATTTTTTCTATAATTCTTACTAGGTCCTTACCTATCTCTCTTTTCAGCATTCATGTCTATCCTTCTGATAGAGCTTTGTTTTTCTTACTTCGCTTACCCCTTTTGGCAAACTCGTCAAGTTTCATTTTCCACTTGAGGTATCGTCCCTCGCTCTTACCGTATTGGTAGTTTGCATCACTGGAACATCCTGGTTGGTTGCCAAAGCCAAGCTATGGTCTTATTACCCTTCTTACCTCGTTTCTCTTTTCTTGTCAAACTTACCCTATTTACTGTCACGATGAACTATATATGTGTTTACTGTCCCAACAAACTGTCTTTGTTCTATGTTTACTATCCTAGTGGACTATCTCTTTTCTCTGTTTATTATCCCAGTGGACTATCTTTATTATGTGTTTAATGTCCAAGTAGACTATTTTTGTGGATGCCGTAGTCTTTAATTTGTGGTATTACACTGATCCACCATCTTGACATGCTATCATATGATGCCGTGGAGTCTTTCATCCAGGGTCTTACTCATTATACTTAGTCGCCATAGAATCTTGTATTTATGATTCTATGCCATATACTTTATACCTTGTACCATGTTGTCATGGCGTATGTTATCAATGGTCTTACGCTATGTACCTCATACCAGACTATCATAGTGTCTTTCATTTATGCTCTTATGCCATATACCTTATACCTTGTACCATGCTGCCATGACATCTTTCATCCATGGTCTTACACTACATACCTCATACTAGGCTACCATAGTGTGTTTCATCTATGGTCTTACGCAATATACCATTGTCACAATGTAGCCTTGTAAGACCAGTCAATACTATTGTCAGGGTAAGTACCTTTCCATGGTTCTTATTTCTTGAATCCTCCTCCAATTACCTCCATTACACCACTTAAATTTGATACTTGAACCCCTTGATTTTCCCTCTGTAAGGCTCGAAGCTTTGCCCGTGGCGATATCTAATAGGGTCACTCCCCATTTCCCTTCCTAACATCATATATCCCATAGACGTTTTTCCTATAACCATGCTATGCATGCACTTTCATCATATTTCCTGTTTATGCAAACATGGAATACTCAGACAACATAGATCATAATATCCTTAATTCGAGTTTTAGAAACTCACCTGAAACTTTATCATTTCCAAAACTTAGCTATCTCGAACGCTGGAGCTTCCATTCTCTTGGAAGTTAAGAATTACAACAAAAAATCTTCTGGTTAAACTTGCATTTCATCTTAAAATCTTACACTTTCGTAAGGATGCAAATCCCATAAAATTGTTTTAAAGGTCTATAAATTTATTTACCTATTCTTATGCACATAGAAGGGCTTACCTTACCAGCTTATTGGTTTCCCTACTTTCCAACTCTATCCTTATGAGATCTGCTCAATGTAGAACCGTCTATGACAACTCGATCTTTCATGAGTTTGGAAACCAAGTTAAGTCCTCTCATATCTTTTAGTTGTGAAATATGCATTTTACTTATCATATTAGACTCTGCTTACATCCATCCAGGAGACATTCTTAGACAAGGACATGCTCAAGGTAAATCATGTCTATAATACCCCTTGGTTTGCTAATTTTGCTAACTACTTAACTTGTGGTTTGATTCCGCTTGACAAGACATATCAACAAAAGAACAAAAAATTTCACAATATGAAGTACTATTTCTGGGAAGAGCCATACCTACTTAGAAAGTGAGCAGGTCAAATGATCAGGAGATGCGTGGTAGAAAATGAGATTCATGAAATTCTATATCATTGTCAAATAGCTCCAAGTGGGGGACACTTTAGAAGTTCACATACTACGGAAAAAGTATTGCAAGCCGAATTCTTTTGGCCAAATCTATTCAAAGATGCATATGTCTATGTAAAGAGTTGTGATCGATGCCAGAGGGCTGGAAACATCACCTATAGAAATGAGATGCCTCGAACAAAATTATTGAGGTATAATTATTTGATGTTTTGGGTATTGACTTTCTCAACCCAATCCCTCATTCTTTTGGTCACAAGTATATATTGGCAGCAGTAGGCTATGTATCTAAGTGGGTTAAGGCCGAGGCATATCCGAAGAATGATGCCAAGGTTGTAACGAAGTTTTTACAAAAAAACATTTGTTCACAAGGTTTGGAACTCCTAGGGCTATCATTAGTGATGAGGGGTCCCATTTTATGAAAAAATGATTGAAATAGTTTCTCAATAGACATGGAGTGAAGTACAAGGTTGTTATAGCTTACCATTTGTAGACAAATGGGCAAGTTGAACTGGAAAATAAAGAATAAAAGGTATACTCATTAAGGTAGTTTTTCCAAACAGGCAACATTGGTCTAGAAGACTGGATAATGTTTTATGGGCCTACAGAACAACATACAAAACACTTTTAGGGATGTCTCTTTATAGGTTGGTTTTTGGGAAAGCCTGTCACTTGCCCTTGGAATTAAAACATAAAGCCTACTAGGCTTTCTAACAGCACGAATTGGATCTCAAGCTTGCTAAAGAGAAATGAATGCTTCAACTTAATGAGTTAGAAGAATTCTAAACTTTCTCATATGAAAATTCCAAGTTACTTAAAGAGAGATTGAAAACATGGCATGATGAGCACATTCGAGTTTGAGAATTTGAAGTAGGTTAACAAGTCTTGTTGTTCAATTCCAGATAAAGGTTCTTTCCAGGTAAGTTAAAATCACGTTGGTCCGGTCCATTCGCTATTCATCAAGTCTTCCCATATCAGATTGTTGAACTTCACAATAAGGGAGGTAATTTCAGAGTTAACACTCAGCACTTGAAACATTATTTGGGGACAAATTTAAGCGGTATAAAACCTTGTCCATTCTATCTGATACTGAATTTTTTTTTTCTGTTCAAAAAAATACTTAGGCTATATATATTTTTTAGATTAGTCTGTTAAAATAAATTTTTTCTAGGAGATTGGAACTTAAGCGGGACTGCTTGCGATCCCTCCAATCTTTCCTGGGAATTGATTTTAACAAAATCTTTCGAGAAAATATTTCCTAAGTGACAAAATAATTTTTATTTAAGTTTTAGTTTGCAGCTTAATTTTGAAATTATCCTTAAGTCTAGGTACTTAATTGAATAATTTGTAACAATTGGATGTCCTTTATGTAAAATTGAATTTAGCTGTCTTTTTCTGTACATATTTTTAAAACCAGCTAAAATAAAGGTTTTTAATTTTTAATAAATAAGATGATAACAACTAATATATAATTATATTTTATATAATATATATTAATTGCTATCAACTTTGTATAGGATTGGAATTGTTTAATATTTTATTTAAGAGTTTTGTTTCTAATAAATAAGATAATATCCAGTAATATGTTAATATACTTTATATTATATATTAATGGATATTCTTTTTAAAATAAGATTAGGAGTTATAGTATTTTTTATTATTTCTTTTAAGAGTTTAAGTTAAATTTCCCCAGTCTCATACTTTAGGTAACTTCTCCCCATGCACCCTTACCTCCACCATTCTTAAACAAATATTTAACCAGTAGTCGTATGCCCAGCAGTCACCATCGCTCCCTTGCGCACTAGCTCGCACCTCCTGCTGCTTACGCACTTTGCTATCTTTGTGCGCAATGCTCGACCACCCTTATCCATAAACATCGCACCTCCAAGATTCACCAACCAATCACCCTTCAACCAACCCTAAGTTGACATCTTTGGCTTTATATACTATTTATTTTATTGAGTTTTTATTTTTTATACAAAGGTGGTAAGCAAATTTTCTCCTAAATTTTAATTTTATTTAATTTTTGATTTCTTGAATTATTAATATTTTATGCGAATTGAATTTTTGAGAAAATATTTGTTTACATCTTATGTTCAGGTTAAATCACGCCTCGTAAAAGAACTCGTGCCACTGTCCAAATTGAATAAATCACAAAAGAAATTCCACTATGAATAAGCTAAAGAGAGATACGATAGCATCTTCAAAAATCAACAATGCTCCTAGAGAAAGGTTTTATATTGAAAAAAAGCAACTATACTAATTTCATGGCGAGCATTCGACAAGTCGCTGAAGCTTTAAATTTGGAACTGTTTTGTTATAAATGACCTAGTGCAGATGAAGAGTTAGTTCGTGAATTTTATGCAAATTTGACATCAAGCAAATTAATAGAAGTTTCTATCTGAGGAATCAAGGTACCAATAAATTCAAACATTATGAATGAATTCTTTGATTTACCTGATTTTGAAGATGGAAAATATTCTGTCTTAATGGAAAATATTAAGGCTAAAAAATTGCAAGAAATTCTTAAGGAACTTAAAGTTTCGAGTTCTAAATAGGCTGTGTCACCAATAGTGAACATATGGTATTATTTCATTCAATTTAGCCTTATACCTATTTCATATGGGACCACAATTTCAGTAGAACAAATGGTCTTGCTATACTCAATTATTAAAGCAAAGACCATTGATGTTGGAAAAATCATTCTAAGGGAAATTTAAAATTATGCCGATAAATGTTCTGGACCAGCATACTTTCCCTTTATGATAATAGTTTTGTGCTTAAAAGCTAAAATTCTTGGAAATGTAAAGAAGACTGGGTATAGCCAAGGCAAAATCACAAATTGGGACCTCTTCTGAGTAGCAGGAAGTTCTGTTCTTTAGCAACAAGCTAAATTGAGCGAGGAACCCGAAAAAGAAGAAGATCCTACAGAGATAGAACCAATGCAGCCAGTTGAAATACCTGATGAGGCGGGACCAACTGAACCAATGACTGAACCTAACATGGGTACCTCAACATTTAGAACTCATTCGCCTGGCCCAAATCTTCATGATAAGCTGTCAAAGTTTATGGACATGATGCAAAATATGCAGCGGCAATAACAAGATTACTAGAGATATTCAAAAATACGAGATGACCCATTTATTTTTGTGCCTGAGTTTCTTGATTTTATATTTTAACCTTGGGCTCTAATATCAAAGAGGGATCAAGGAGATTCAAGAAAAAAAAGGACGATGGAGCAAAAGGTGAGTCAGATTCTTAACGGTTTGCAAATACATAAAAAAGAGGGATCTTTATTTTATTCCCTTTTACTTCTTAAGATATTTAAAGTTTTTGGGATTAGGTTCGATTTTATTTCTCGCATAATAAAATAAGAGGTGAAAATTATCAATAAAATTGAACAAATTACAAAACAAGAAGTGTGGCAATATATATGTACATGTCTAGGAAAAGCTTGGTATTTAAGCTCCTCTCCCTTAGGTCCTACCTGGTGTTCAGTATCTATTCACTTCTATATTTTCATTTTTTCAATTGCTTTTAAGAATGGGGACATTGTTCATCTTAAGTAAGGGGACCAAAAATTGAAATTGTTTTTCTTTTTCAGAATACATTATTTTTCAGAAAACATTATTGTTATAATTATGATTCAGTTATATTTTGTTCAAAAAATTGAATTTTCGTTAATTATACTAAATTTTTGTATAAATAAAGTTCTGTTATCTCAATAATTATTATGTTAGCTAAACTATGACATAAATGTTATTTTTAATAAAGTTTGTAAATCATACCATAAAATTCTTATGACTTTAGAAGAGCTAGACGTGCATGAAAGTTTAAGTCTCTAGAATTGACTTAGTAATTTTGAAAATGACTTAGGCAGACTATTGCTTGGACTATTTAAGCCTTTCAAGCCAACTTTAACGAATCTTTATTCCTTGAAACCCAATATTGAGATTATATGGCCTGATTTTATTTGAACCAATGCAATATAAACCATTACTTCTCTTATAATTATCTCTAAATTCTCCCAAACACTAGACTCAGTCTGTACAAAATATTCTCTGAAAATAAGTTTGGGGAAGTTGAAAAGAAGTATCAAATGCTCAAAAAAATTGTAGTACATACAATAATATGCTCAAAAAGGGAAAAAAAGATAAGAAAAAGAGAGAGCATATGTACTCGAACTCAAAAGCAAAATAAGTTGGTGAATTTGAAGGTATTTATTCCGAAGGTTCTATGCAAGCTGTGTAACAGCCCATTTTCAATGAAATTAGAATAGTGGTTTTGGGACCACAAATCTGAATCCGGAAGAAAAAAAATTATTTTAATATTATTTCATGGTCTGCATTATGATGAAATATTGTATGAAAATTTTGTAAAGAAATTTTACCGGTTTCATGTTTAATTTGATGTAAAGGACGAAATTGCATAAAGTGCAAAAATTAAGTTCTAGTAGTTAAGGGGATCAAATAGCTATGGAATTCAAAATTTGAGGTCCTTATATGCCAAATAGAACATTTAGAGGAGTTATTAGATAAGGATGATTGGTCATCAATGGAATTTAGCAATTTGTGAAGGTTAATTTTGGAAATTAGGTATTAAAGTAATATTCAATAAAAGAAAAAAAAATCTAATATCATTATTTTCATCACCTTTCCCTTATCAGATCTAGATCCTCTTTGCTCTTGAGCTTAATTTAAAACAATTGAATTCATTTAATTTCAAATCAAATAGGCGATTTAATATAATACATGTATATTATAAGGTTGAGGTACATATGACTTAATGGTTAACTATCAAACACCATGCGCATATATATGTATATATATATTCTCTAGTCATGCACAACCCAACATCTTACTTAGGCATTAACAACTTTATAGATATATGCATATCTATGTTAAGGCCGAATATATATAATTTAACACATTCTACAAATATGGTTATTTATAATGACTAAACACCATTTTATCTCAAGTTATACTTATAAGCACATCCATCCAAATACATTCGTACTTAAACATCATTCCGACCTAACACTCATATTACATCTATAAAACTACAAGCCGAATATACCTATACTTACATCACTTAAACATCAACCCTCAATTTCTTTGACAAAGCACATTTCCGAAAATGATAAGGCAATATAACAGCCTTTAATGCAACTTATAATTCACACATATCACATTCCAAGCATTCACTTTATTCTATCACATAAAGTACAAATATTACTCAATAACTTTCTAGTTCAAATTCAGCAATTACACCAATTCACTAGATGATTTATTATTATTATTGTTCATTTATTCAAACTACTTAAAATTACCTTAAACTATCACAATTAACAACCATTTGTAACTTATTCATTAAACATGAAAACAACCATATATCTCTTCCATTTTCTACCATGGCTGAATGCTCAAGACACCACACCATTCCAAATTGGTCATTGGTTGAGCAAAGAACTTAATGACTAACTCAAAAATGTTAAAAATCCAAGAATCATCATTGAACTTACCTTAATTTAGCTAACCACCATAGCCGAATTTCTCAAAGCTTTTTCTCTTCTAGTTACGGCAATGAGGAGCAAAGATGGAGAAACTTTGGTTTCTCCTCCCACAAATCAACATTTTTTTATTATCCATATTTTTATTTTTAACATAAAATATTAACATAAAATAATTATAATATGTTTTAGTCCATAACATGGCCGGCCACCATCTAGAATTTGGCTAATTTGACATGCAAGTACAAACATTTTCTAACATGCATTAATAGGCCACTTTAACATTTGCCTAGCACATTTCTAAATTTTCTCACACAAGTCCTATTTAATAAATTTCGCACCATATACACATAATTTAAGCATGAATTTTTCACACATGCATATTCATATATAATGAGCATCAAACATAACTGTAAATTATTTTTATGACTTGGTTTCGTGGTCCCGAAACCACTTTCCGACTAGGGTCAATTTAGGGCTGTCACAACTCTCCCCCACTTTAAGAAATTTTCGTCCCGAAAAATCTTACCGGTAAATAGGTTTGGGTATCGTTCTTTCATAGAGTTCTCGGTTTACCAAGTAGCTTCTTCAATCCCGTGTTTGAGCCATAACACCTTTACTAACGGAACCCTTTCGTTTCGCAACTCTTTCACTTCACGAGCTAGGATACAAATCGGTTCTTCTTCATAACTCATATCGGATTGAATTTCAACCTCGGAGGGATTAATTATGTGCGAAGGATCAGATCTGTAACGTTGAAGCATCGAAACATGAAAAACGTTGTGAATCTTTTCGAGATCAGGGGGTAAAATCAATCTATATGCCACTGGACCAACTCGTTCGGATATTTCATACGGCCCTATGAACCTCGGACTCAGTTTGCCCTTACGGCCAAATCTGAGTATCTTTTTCCAAGGTGAAACTTTAAGAAACATTTTGTCTCCCACCTGATATTCAATATCTCTTTGTTTTAAATTCGCGTACGACTTCTGACGATCTGATGCTGCCTTCAGACTTTCACGAATTATTTTTACTTTCTGCTTATCATCTTTAATCAAATCAACTCCGAAAATTTTACTTTCACCGAGCTCGGTCCAAAATAATGGTGTACGGCATTTACGACCGTACAAAGCCCCGTAAGGTGCCATCTTAATACTTGATTGAAAACTATTGTTGTAAGCGAATTCAATCAAAGGTAAATACCGTTCCCATGAACCACCAAACTCAAGGATGCAACATCTCAACATATCCTCGAGTATCTGAATTATTCGTTCGGATTGACCATCCGTCTGAGGATGAAAAGCGGTGCTAAAATGCAACTTGGTACCCAAAGCTTCTTGCAATTTCTTCCAAAATCGCGAGGTGAACCTCGGATCTCTATCCGACACAATTGAAATAGGTACCCCGTGTAATCTTACAATCTGAGAAACATACAATTCAGCTAGTTTATCCAGTGAATAATCCGTACGTACGAGAATAAAATGAGTCGACTTAGTCAGTCTATCAACAACAACCCAAATCGCATCTTTCTTACTTGCCGACAATGGCAACCCAGATACAAAATCCATCGTGACTCGATCCCATTTCCATTCAGGTATCATGATCGGCTGAAGTAAACCTGTAGGCACTTGATGTTCTGCTTTCACTTGTTGACATATTAAACACTTCGAAACAAAATCAAAAATGTCTCGTTTCATACCATGCCACCAAAACTGACGTCTCAGATCATTGTACATTTTTGTACTACCCGGGTGGATAGACATTCGGCTACTATGAGCCTCGCTCAGGATCATCGAAATAAGTTCTGAATTTCTTGGAACACACAAACGACTTCTGAACCTCAAACAATCGTCATCATCAATTTGAAACTTTGATTCCCTATTCGAAACACATTCAGCCCGTTTTACGACCAATTCATCATCGACTTTCTGAGCTTCACGAATTTGATGAATCAACAATGGTTTGGCCTTTAATTCTGCTACTAACACATTATCGGATAGAACAGACAAGTGTACATTCATCGTTCGTAAAGCAAACAGTGATTTACGACTTAAGGCATCCGCAACCACATTAGCCTTTCCCGGGTGATAGTCAATGACAAGCTCATAATCTTTTAACAACTCGAGCCAACGCCTTTGTCGCAGATTCAAATCTCTTTGAGTCATCAAATATTTGAGACTTTTGTGATCCGAAAATACATGGCACTTCTCACCAAATAAGTAATGTCTCCATATTTTCAAAGCGAATACGATGGCAACTAATTCGAGATCATGGGTTGGATAATTTTTTTCATGTGGCTTCAATTGCCTCGACGCATAAGCTACAACTCAACCTTCTTGCATCAATACACAACCCAACCCAAGTAAGGATGCATCACTGTAAATGACAAACTCTTTGCCTTATTCGGGCTGCACTAGTACTGGAGCTTCAGTCAAATAAGTCTTTAGTTGATCGAAACTTTTTTGACATTTTTCTGTCCATTCAAACTTAACATCTTTCTGAAGCAGTTTCGTCATTGGTGTGGCTATCATCGAGAAACCCTTTACAAACTGTCTGTAGTAACCGGCAAGTCCCAAAAAGCTCCGAACCTCAATAATATTTCTCGGAGGCTTCCAGTTAAGTATGGCTGAAATTTTGCTCGGATCAACTCGAATACCCGATGCAGATACCACATGACCCAAGAAGCTAACCTCTCTTAACCAGAACTCACACTTTCTGAACTTAGCATATAATTGCTTATCCCGTAAAATCTGCAACACTAATCCCAATGTTCAGCATGATCGGTTTCATTTCTCGAATAGACCAAAATATCATTGATAAACACAACTACAAACCGATCCAAAAACGGTCTGAAGATCCGATTCATCAAATCCATAAATACCGCAGGGGCATTAGTGAGCCCAAAAGGCATCACTAAGAACTCGTAGTGACCGTATCTCATTCTGAAAGCAGTTTTGGGTATATCCGAATCTCGAATTCGCAACTGATAATAACCCGATCTCAAATCTATCTTTGAAAACACTGAGGCTCCCTTTAGTTGATCAAACAAATCATCAATACGCGGTAACGGATATTTATTCTTTATTGTCACTTTATTCAGCTGACGATAGTCGATGCACAACCTCATGGTTCGGTCCTTCTTTTTCACAAACAATACTGGTGCACCCCAAGGCGAGAAACTTGGTCGAGCGAAACCTCTATCCATCAACTCTTGTAACTGAGCTTTCAATTCCTTTAATTCCGTTGGTGCCATACGATACGGAGCTATCGAAATCGGTGTAGTCCCAGGTATAAGTTCGATGCCAAACTCTACCTCCCGAACAGGTGGTAATCCCGGTAATTCTTCGGGAAAAACATCCGGATATTCACAAACCACTGGTACCGATTCAAGTTTCTTTTCTGGTTCTTTATTATCAAATACGTATGCAAGATACGCTTCACACCCCTTTCTCACATATTTTTGAGCTAGCATCGAGGATATTATTGTTGGCAATCCATTCAAAACAGTAGACTCGACCCGGATTATCTCATTATTTGCACACCTCAAATCAATAGTCTTACTTTTGCAATTCACAACTGCATCATGTACGGTCAACCAATCTAAACCGAGAATAACATCAAATTCATCAAACGGTAAATGTGACAGCCCAAAATTGACCCTAGTCAGGAAGTGGTTTCGGGACCGCTAAACCGAGTCACCGAAAGGTTTGAATGTGATGTTTATTGTCTAGAATATGTAATCATGAATGTGTGAAAATTTCAAGCTTCGATTTAGTCGATTGCATGTGAATTTAGTCAATAGGACTTATATGAGAAAATTTTAAAATGTGATAGGTCAATGCATGAGGACCTATTAGTGCATGTGGAAGAAAAAGGGGACTTGCATGTCAAATTCCCCCTCCCTAATATGTAGTGGCCGGCCATGCTATGGGTGGAAACATGTCACCAACATGTTGTGCTAGTGATGTATGGTAAGGAAAATAAAATAATAAGCATGATAATTAAATAATGAAAGGAAGGGTGATGAAAAAAAGAAAAAAAATAATGGTCTCATGCATACACCCCATTGCCGTGAGCTAAAGGAAGGAAAAGAAAGGTTTTGTTCATCCTTTTTCAACCTCTTTTGACCGAAAATCCTAAGGAAGAGGATTAGGAGGAAGTTTGGCCATGCATGTAACTAGATTGAGGTATGTTTAATGTTATTCTATGAGATTCATGTATATTTTAAGTTGTAAGTTCAAGATCTACCTAGCCATGGTTCAAACTTTGTTAAATGATGGAGATGACATTCGGCCATGAATGTTACGTTCTTGGTTGGTATTTTGATGTCTTTGGTGATGAGGTAAGGAGATGGTTGACTTTGGGTGTTTAATAAAAGGGTTTGGATGTGAGAGTGTGTGAGAAGTAGAGATGAGGAGTCTTAGCAACTCCATGAAGGTTCGGCCATGGTAGTTTGAGGATTAGAGATTTTATTTCTTGTTAAAAATTTGATGAATCCTAGTGTGTGAAGTGTTTGAACCAACTAAGGACTAATAGATGCATGGGTACAAAGTAGGAAGAATCGGCTACTATGGTTGACACCAATGCCGAATGTAAAGATGTTATAGTAAATAATGTATGTGATTTGAGTTGATAATGTGAAAAAGGATAATTAGATGTATTATAAATGATATAAAGATTTTAGAAATTATTTTGGTTAGGTGTGTGTATGATTAAGTATATTCGGCAATATACTTAAAGTGAGTACTTGATATTATATGGGAGTATGTATATTCGGCCACATGAGTAAATATATATATGATGTTAAATTTGATTATGTATAATGGGCATTAAGATGTGGAACTTAAGAAATGTAGTCATATGTGGAATTACATGATGCTATAGTTGACATTGTACACACATACATCCATTCGGCCATCAACATGAGTAATTAGTGAGGATGGTTGCCGAATATACAAACATACATAAGCATGTGTAATTGAATTATGAATGTTTAACAAGATGGTTAAACTAGTGAATTATTGATTAAGCTCAAGGAGCTAAAGGAGGAGAATCAAGCAAAGGCAAAGAAAAGATCACTGAGTAGCCGAGTTGGAACCGTCTTACCCAACACAAGGTAAGTCATTAAGCATGTAGTTGGTATTATTTCAAATGGTCATAATGTTTATGTATTGATGCTAAATGGAATGAATAAATATACATATATATATATGCATGTACGTATGTGATGATGAAATTGTTGAATGAAAAGAAAAGAGGTAAGATGTACTGAGTTGTTGATCTCGGCACTAAACGTGCGGGTATAACCATTTATGACCATGAGATTGGCGCTAAGTGCGCGGGATTAAATTGTACAGCACTAAGTGTGCGATTTGACTATGTTGCACTAAGTGTGCGAAATGAATATGATGCACTAAGTGTGCGAATTGACCATGCGGCACTAAGTGTGCGAGCTTGACTATGTAGCACTAAGTGTGCGATTTGATTACGTAGCACTAAGTGTGCGAGTTGATTATATAGCACTGAGTGTGCGGACTCAATATACATTCGTGAATCATTATGGACACTATGTGTGCGACACTATTGAGTCGATCGCGGACAGCGGATCGGGTAAGTGTCTTGAGTACATGGCTAATAGGTGCTATGCTTATACTTGGTGTTGAGCTCGGTAAGTTTGAACCTATGTGACAAATATGCTTGAAGTCGTACATAAAATTTATCGTAGGATGGGTGAAAGGCCGTTTAGTCGTTTGATTGTAACGAAAGTAAATTGATTTATGAAAATGCTTCAATGTCCTATTGATGAGTATATGGAATGTGAATGCATGAATTGATATGAAACTGAATCGATAGGTTGGGGAAACTATGGTATGGTTCGGTATGGATGGAGTAAATTGCCTCGTTCCATTTTGTTTCCTCTTGTGATAATGTTATTGATGGATGGTAGTGCATTGCTTATGACTTACTGAGTTATAAACTCACTCGGTGTTTCCTTGTCACCCATTATAGGTTGCTTGGACTCATCTATTTTTGCGGGGTCAGGCCGTCATCGAAGTCATCACACCGGCTAGCAAGTTTTGGTACTTTCTTCTTAGTTGGCTTAGAAGAACATTTTGGCATGTATAAGCTATTACGTTGTGTTTGAACTTTGGCATGTAAACTTTAAGCCATGCGAAAATGGCACGAATGTTCGATTGAGTTGGATCAAGGGTAGTCATGAAATGGACCTAGTTACTTTCGTAACAGATGCTGGCAGCAACAGTGTCATGAGATTGAAAAATCACTAAAAATAGTAGGAGTGGAATTAATTGATGAATAAATTATGTAATCGAAGCTCGATGAGTCTGTTTTCATGAGGAAGTAACGAAAAGATCATATGGGCAGTATATTAAGAGATAATCAGATTTTTGTGGGACAGGGCCAGAACGGTTTCTGGATTCCCTGCTTCGACTTTGGAAATTCATTATAAATTAACCAGAGATAATTAGGGGTCGTACCATATATGTACAGATTCCTCTTTGAGTCTATCTTTCAAAGAAACAAACGGCATCAGTATTGAAGCCCCGTGCAGGGAGATATCCAAGTCGTAATGGGCAAAGGTCAGTGTAGTCGACCCCTGCAACATGGGAGACTTTGACTAATAAACTGTACTAATTGGCCCGACCAAAAATTCTAGAAAAAAATACATAGATGGGCACATGAGTCTAGTTTCTGGGAAAAATTACGAAACTGATTTTCAAGTTACGAAAATCAAGATATGATTTCTAAAACGACTAGTACACAGATTGGGCAGTGTCTGGAAAATAAATTTTATAAGGGGTTAAAGTCAGTTAACACCTCGTGTTCGACTCCGGTGTCGGTTTCGGGTTCGGGATGTTACATTTGATTGGTATCAGAGCTATGGTTTAGTCGGTTCTAGGACTACCATAGCGCGTATGAGTCTAGCTATACATGCCGAATGTTAATGTTTAAATGTGTGATGACTTCTGACGGTTGAAATGTTTTTGTTTTGATTAGTAAATGGACCCCGGTGAAGAAAGAACCCTAGCGGATGACGTTGAGAGCGTAGCGGCTGCTCCTGCACAAGGGACGCCGCCTGTTGAACCTCAGTCATCTGCGAATAATCAAGGTGAGGGGGCTAAACAAGCCTTCTTTACCATGATGAATGAGTGGGTCGCGCAATATGCCCGAACCAACCCGGCTGTCCAACAATTCCCAAATTTGAATAATCCACCCCAAGAGCCTGTAATGCCATCAGTCGCTGATCCTGTGAGGCTGAGTAAGCCACCTGTAGACTTGATTAGGAAGCGTGGGGCCGAGGAGTTCAAGGCCATAGTAACTGATGATGCCGAAAGGGCCGAGTTCTGGCTTGATAACACCATTCGGGTGTTCGATGAATTGTCATGCACACCCGACGAATGTCTAAAATGTGCTGTATCTTTGTTGCGAGACTCAGCCTACTATTGGTGGAGGACCTTGATTTCCATAGTCCCGAACGAGCGAGTAACTTGGGACTTCTTTCAAACGGAATTCCGAAAGAAATTTATTAGCCAACGGTTCATTGATCAGAAGCGTAAGGAGTTCTTGGAACTCAAGCAAGGCCGTATGACTGTATCTGAATACGAACATGAATTCGTAAGACTCAGTAGGTATGCCCGGGAGTGTGTAGCTGATGAGGTTGCTATGTGCAAAAGATTCGAGGAAGGATTGAATGAAGATTTAAAGCTACTAATGGGTATTTTGGAAATAAAAGAATTCGTAACACTAGTCGAACGAGCCTGCAAGGCGGAAGAACTTGGAAAGGAGAAGAGGAAGGCTGAATTTGAAGCTAGAGATTATCGTAAAAGATCGACAGGTAAAGCTCCGTTCTCAGCTGTAAAGAAGTTCAGGGAGGACATTAATAAGTCGAGGGCGACTGCGGGAATTTCCATCAGGGCAAGACCATCGATGGGCTCCCGAGCTACTTCGGTAGCTAGTGTGGGCAATAATCGTCATGAGAAACCTGAATGTCCCCAATGTGGAAGACGACACCTAGGTGAATGTTGGGGCAAGTCTACTAGCAGGGCCTGTTACGGATGCGGTTCGAAGGACCACTTCATTAGAGATTGCACGGAGCTGGATGAGAAGAATAAGATTCAAGGTGCAAGACCTAGTGGAGTGACATCTAGAGGTAGACCACCGAGAATTTTAGGAGGCAGGGGTGGTAGTCAGAGGGGGGCCTCTGATACGGCCGATCGAGCCGAGAACCGTACTCCTGCTAGAGCATATGCCATTCGCGCACGAGAGGAGGCATCCTCCCCCGACGTCATCACTGGTACCTTCACTCTCTTTGATACTAATGTGATTGCATTGATTGACCCTGGTTCTACTCATTCATATGTATGCGAAACCTTAGCAACCAGTAAGACTCTACCTGTTGAGTCTACTGAGCTCGTAATTCGAGTATCAAACCCTTTGGGTCAATGTGTACTTGTTGATAAAGTGTGTAAGAGATGCCCTCTAATAATCCGAGAATCCTGTTTTCTGGCCGATTTGATGCTTTTGCCGTTCGACGAGTTTGATGTTATTCTTGGTTTGGATTGGTTAACCGCGCATGATGCGGTTGTGAATTGCAAAAGTAAGACTATCGATTTGAGGTGCGCAAATAACGAAATAATCCGAGTTGAGTCTGCGAACTTAAGGGGGTTGCCAGCTGTAATATCAGCAATGTTGGCCCAGAAATATGTAAGGAAAGGGTGCGAAGCATACCTCGCATATGTACTTGATGACAAGGAGTTAGAAAAGAAACCCGAATCGGTGCCGGTGGTTTGTGAATACCCGGATGTTTTTCCTGAAGAGTTACCGGGTTTGCCACCTGTTCGGGAGGTAGAGTTTGGTATTGAGCTTGTACCTGGAACTACGCCAATTTCGATCGCTCCGTATCGTATGGCACTAACCGAGTTAAAAGAGTTGAAAGCTCAGTTGCAAGAATTGACAGATAGAGGTTTCGCTCGACCGAGTTTCTCACCTTGGGGTGCACCAGTATTGTTCGTGAAAAAGGACGGAACCATGAGGTTGTTCATTGACTATTGTCAACTGAATAAAGTGACGATAAAGAATAAGTATCCGTTACTGCGTATTGATGATCTGTTCGATCAATTAAAAGGAGCATCGGTGTTTTCAAAGATAGATTTGAGATCGGGTTATTATCAGTTGCGGATTCGAGATTCGGACGTACCCAAAACTGCTTTCAGAACGAGGTACGGTCACTACGAGTTCTTAGTGATACCGTTTGGGCTCACTAATGCCCTTGCGGTGTTTATGGATTTGATGAATCGGATCTTCAGGCCGTATTTGGATCGGTTCGTAGTTGTGTTTATTGATGACATCTTGGTCTATTCAAGAGATGAGACCGAACATGCTGAGCATCTGAGGCTAGTGTTGCAAATTTTGCGGGATAAGCAGTTATATGCTAAGTTCAGTAAGTGTGAGTTCTGGTTAAGAGAGGTTAGCTTCTTGGGTCATGTGGTATCCGTATCGGGTATTCGAGTTGACCCGAGCAAAATTTCAGCCATACTTAACTGGAAGCCTCCGAGAAATGTTACCGAAGTCCGGAGCTTTCTAGGGCTCGCCGGTTATTACCGACGATTTGTCAAAGGTTTCTCGATGATAGCCACACCAATGACGAAGCTACTTCAAAAGGATGTTAAGTTCGAATGGACGGAGAAATGTCAGAAAAGCTTCGATCAACTGAAAACTCATTTGACTGAAGCTCCAATTTTGGTGCAACCCGAATCGGGTAAAGAGTTTGTCATTTATAGTGACGCATCCCTACTTGGGTTGGGTTGCGTATTGATGCAAGAAGGTCGAGTTCTGGCCTATGCGTCGAGACAATTGAAGCCACAAGAGAGAAATTATCCGACCCATGATCTCGAACTAGCCGCCATTGTGTTTGCATTGAAAATATGGCGACATTATTTGTTTGGTGAGAAGTGCCATGTGTTTTCGGATCACAAAAGTCTCAAATATTTGATGACTCAACGAGACTTGAATCTGCGACAAAGACGTTGGCTTGAGTTGTTGAAAGATTACGAGCTTGTCATTGATTACCACCCGGGAAAGGCTAATGTGGTTGCGGACGCCTTAAGCCGGAAATCACTGTTTGCTTTGCGAGCGATGAATGTACACTTGTCTGTTCTACCTGACAATGTGTTAGTAGCTGAATTAAAAGCCAAACCATTATTGACTCATCAAATTCGTGAAGCTCAGAACGTCGATGATGAATTGGTTACAAAACGAGCTGAGTGTGTTCCGAACAAGGAATCAGAGTTTCAGATTGATGATGATGGTTGTTTGAGGTTTAGAAGTCGTTTGTGTGTTCTAAGGAATTCGGAACTCATTCCGATGATTCTGAACGAAGCCCATTGTAGCCGAATGTCAATTCACCCGGGGAGCACGAAAATGTACAACGACTTGAAACGTCAGTTTTGGTGGCATGGTATGAAACGAGACATCTCCGACTTTGTTTCGAGATGTTTAATATGTCAACAAGTGAAAGCGGAACATCAAGTGCCTTCAGGGTTACTTCAGCCGATCATGATACCCGAGTGGAAATGGGACCGAGTCACAATGGACTTTGTGTCCGGACTGCCATTGTCCGCAAGTAAGAAGGATGCGATTTGGGTTGTTGTTGATAGACTGACTAAGTCGGCTCACTTTATCCCCGTGCGTACGGATCTTTCATTGGATAAACTAGCCGAATTGTATGTCTCTCAGATTGTGAGATTACATGGAGTACCTATTTCTATCGTGTCGGATAGAGATCCGAGATTCACCTCACGATTTTGGAAGAAATTGCAAGAAGCTTTGGGTACCAAGCTGCATTTTAGCACCGCTTTTCACCCCCAAACCGATGGTCAATCCGAGCGGATAATTCAGATACTTGAGGATATGTTGAGATGTTGCATCCTCGAGTTCAGTAGTTCATGGGAACGGTATTTACCTTTGATTGAATTCGCTTACAACAATAGTTTTCAATCAAGTATTAAGATGGCACCTTATGAGGCTTTGTACGGTCGTAAATGCCGTACGCCATTGTTTTGGACCGAGCTTGGTGAAAGTAAAATTTTCGGAGTTGATTTGATTAAAGATGCCGAACAAAAAGTAAAGGTAATCCGCGAAAGTCTGAAGGTAGCCACAGATCGTCAAAAATCGTATGCGGATTTAAAACGAAAGGACATTGAATATCAGGTGGGAGATAAAGTGTTTCTTAAAGTGTCACCTTGGAAGAAGGTACTCAGATTTGGCCGTAAAGGCAAGTTGAGCCCGAGATTCAATGGGCCGTACGAAATTTCCGAACGAGTGGGGCCGGTTGCATATAGATTGATTTTGCCCCCTGAACTTGAAAGGATGCACGATGTCTTCCATGTTTCAATGCTTCGACGTTATAGATCCGATCCGTCACATGTAATTAATCCCTCAGAAGTTGAAATTCAATCTGACTTGAGCTATGAAGAAGAACCGATTCGTATCCTAGCTCGTGAAGTGAAAGAGTTGCGAAATAAAAGGGTTCCGTTGGTTAAGGTGTTGTGGCTCAAACACGGGATCGAGGAAGCAACCTGGGAACCCGAGAGCTCGATGAAAGAACGATATCCAAACCTATTTACCGGTAAGATTTTCGAGGACGAAAATTTCTTAAGTGAGGGAGAGTTGTGACAGCCCAAAATTGACCCTAGTCGGGAAGTGGTTTCGGGACCGCTAAACCGAGTCACCGAAAGGTTTGAATGTGATTTTTATTGTCTAGAATATGTAATCATGAATGTGTGAAAATTTCAAGCTTCGATTTAGTCGATTGCATGTGAATTTAGTCAATAGGACTTATATGAGAAAATTTTAAAATGTGATAGGTCAATGCATGAGGACCTATTAGTGCATGTGGAAGAAAAAGGGGACTTGCATGTCAAATTCCCCCTCCCTAATATGTAGTGGCCGGCCATGCTATGGGTGGAAACATGTCACCAACATGTTGTGTTAGTGATGTATGGTAAGGAAAATAAAATAATAAGCATGATAATTAAATAATGAAAGGAAGGGTGATGAAAAAACGAAAAAAATAATAATAATGGTCTCATGCATACACCCCATTGCCGTGAGCTAAAGGAAGGAAAAGAAAGGTTTTGTTCATCCTTTTTCAACCTCTTTTGACCGAAAATCCTAAGGAAGAAGATTAGGAGGAAGTTTGGCCATGCATGTAACTAGATTGAGGTATGTTTAATGTTATTCTTTGAGATTCATGTATATTTTAAGTTGTAAGTTCAAGATCTACCTAGCCATGGTTCAAACTTTGTTAAATGATGGAGATGACATTCGGCCATGAATGTTACGTTCTTGGTTGGTATTTTGATGTCTTTGGTGATGAGGTAAGGAGATGGTTGACTTTGGGTGTTTAATAAAAGGGTTTGGATGTGAGAGTGTGTGAGAAGTAGAGATGAGGAGTCTTAGCAACTCCATGAAGGTTCGGCCATGGTAGTTTGAGGATTAGAGATTTTATTTCTTGTTAAAATTTGATGAATCCTAGTGTGTGAAGTGTTTGAACCAACTAAGGACTAATAGATGCATGGGTACAAAGTAGGAAGAATCGGCTACTATGGTTGACACCAATGCCGAATGTAAAGATGTTATAGTAAATAATGTATGTGATTTGAGTTGATAATGTGAAAAAGGATAATTAGATGTATTATAAATGATATAAAGATTTTAGAAATTATTTTGGTTAGGTGTGTGTATGATTAAGTATATTCGGCAATATACTTAAAGTGAGTACTTGATATTATATGGGAGTATGTATATTCGGCCACATGAGTAATATATATATGATGTTAAATTTGATTATGTATAATGGCATTAAGATGTGGAACTTAAGAAATGTAGTCATATGTGGAATTACATGATGTATAGTTGACATTGTACACACATACATCCATTCGGCCATCAACATGAGTAATTAGTGAGGATGGTTGCCGAATATACAAACATACATAAGCATGTGTAATTGAATTATGAATGTTTAACAAGATGGTTAAACTAGTGAATTATTGATTAAGCTCAAGGAGCTAAAGGAGGAGAATCAAGCAAAGGCAAAGAAAAGATCACTGAGTAGCCGAGTTGGAACCGTCTTACCCAACACAAGGTAAGTCATTAAGCATGTAGTTGGTATTATTTCAAATGGTCATAATGTTTATGTATTGATGCTAATGGAATGAATAATATACATATATATATATGCATGTACGTATGTGATGATGAAATTGTTGAATGAAAAGAAAAGAGGTAAGATGTACTGAGTTGTTGATCTCGGCACTAAACGTGCGGGTATAACCATTTATGACCATGAGATTGGCGCTAAGTGCGCGGGATTAAATTGTACAGCACTAAGTGTGCGATTTGACTATGTTGCACGAAGTGTGCGAAATGAATATGATGCACTAAGTGTGCGAATTGACCATGCGGCACTAAGTGTGCGAGTTTGACTATGTAGCACTAAGTGTGCGATTTGATTACGTAGCACTAAGTGTGCGAGTTGATTATATAGCACTGAGTGTGCGGACTCAATATACATTCGTGAATCATTATGGACACTAT
This sequence comes from Gossypium hirsutum, assembly GCF_007990345.1. Classification (NCBI taxonomy): domain Eukaryota; kingdom Viridiplantae; phylum Streptophyta; class Magnoliopsida; order Malvales; family Malvaceae; genus Gossypium; species Gossypium hirsutum. Next base: position 37,787,976 of record NC_053433.1, read on the forward strand.
GTGTGCGACACTATTGAGTCGATCGCGGACAGCGGATCGGGTAAGTGTCTTGAGTACATGGCTAATAGGTGCTATGCTTATACTTGGTGTTGAGCTCGGTAAGTTTGAACCTATGTGACAATATGCTTGAAGTCGTACATAAAATTTATCGTAGGATGGGTGAAAGGCCGTTTAGTCGTTTGATTGTAACGAAAGTAAATTGATTTATGAAAATGCTTCAATGTCCTATTGATGAGTATATGGAATGTGAATGCATGAATTGATATGAAACTGAATCGATAGTTGGAGAACTATGGTATGGTTCGGTATGGATGGAGTAAATTGCCTCGTTCCATTTTGTTTCCTCTTGTGATAATGTTATTGATGGATGGTAGTGCATTGCTTATGACTTACTGAGTTATAAACTCACTCGGTGTTTCCTTGTCACCCATTATAGGTTGCTTGGACTCATCTATTTTTGCGGGGTCAGGCCGTCATCGAAGTCATCACACCGGCTAGCAAGTTTTGGTACTTTCTTCTTAGTTGGCTTAGAAGAACATTTTGGCATGTATAAGCTATTACGTTGTGTTTGAACTTTGGCATGTAAACTTTAAGCCATGCGAAAATGGCACGAATGTTCGATTGAGTTGGATCAAGGGTAGTCATGAAATGGACCTAGTTACTTTCGTAACAGATGCTGGCAGCAGCAGTGTCATGAGATTGAAAATCACTAAAAATAGTAGGAGTGGAATTAATTGATGAATAAATTATGTAATCGAAGCTCGATGAGTCTGTTTTCATGAGGAAGTAACGAAAAGATCATATGGGCAGTATATTAAGAGATATCAGATTTTTGTGGGACAGGGCCAGAACGGTTTCTGGATTCCCTGCTCCAACTTTGGAAATTCATTATAAATTAACCAGAGATAATTAGGGGTCGTACCATATATGTATAGCTTCCTCTCTGAGTCTAGTTTCATAGAAACAAATGGCATCAGTATTGAAGCCCCGTGCAGGAGATATCCAAGTCGTAATGGGCAAAGGTCAGTGTAGTCGACCCCTGCACATGGAGACTGCTGACTGACC